>NC_089225.1:57628020-57928020 GCF_963924675.1 Phocoena phocoena | reverse complement strand
CTTCTCATTTTGCTTATCTTACTGTGTTTGGGGTCTCCTTTTTGCAGGCTGCAGGTTCGTAGTTCCCGTTGTTTTTGGTGTCTGTCCCCAGTGCCTACAGTTGGTTCAGTGGGTTGTGTAGGCTTCCTGGTGGAGGGGACTAGTGCCTGTGTTCTGGTGGATGAGACTGGATCTTGTCTTTCCAGTGGGCAGGTCCACGCCTGGTCATGTGTTTTAGGGTGTCTCGACTTATTATGATTTTAGGCAGCTTCTCTGCTGATGGATGGTGTTGTGTTCCTGTCTTGCTAGTTGTTTGGCATAGGGTGTCCAGCACTGTAGCTTGCTGCTCGTTGAGTGAAGCTGGGTGCTGGTGTTGAGATGGAGATCTCTGGGAGATTTTTGCCGTTTGATATTACGTGGAGCTGTGAGGTCTCTTGTGGACCAGTGTTCTGAAGTTGGCTTTCCCACCTCAGAGGCACAGCATTGACGCCTGGCTGCACCACCAAGAGCCTTTCATCCACACGGCTCAGAATAAAAGGGAGAAAAAGTAGAAAGAAAGAAAGAAAGGAGGAAAGGAAGAAAGGAAGGGAGGAAGGAAGAAGGGAGGGAGGGAGGGAGGGAAAGAAAGAAAGAAAGAAAGAAAAGCTAAAATAAAATAAAGTAAGATAAAATAAAGTTATTAAAATAAAAAATAATTATTAAGAAAAAAATTTTTTTTTTTTTTTTTTTTTTTTGCGGTACGCGGGCCTCTCACTGTTGTGGCCTCTTCCGTTGCGGAGCACGGGCTCCGGAGGCGCAGGCTCAGCGGCCCTGGCTCACGGGCCCAGCTGCTCCGCGGCATGTGGAATCTTCCCAGACCGAGGCACGAACCCGTGTCCCCTGCATTGGCAGGCGGACTCTCAACCACTGCGCCACCAGGGAAGCCCCCCAAAATTTGTTTTTAAAGTAAAAAAAAAAAAAAAAAAAAAAAAAAAGGACGGATAGAACCCTAGGACAAATGGTGAAAGCAAAGCTATACAGACAAAATCTCACACAGAAGCTACACAAAAAGAGGCAAAGGCGAAAAAGTAACAAATCTTGCTCTCAAAGTCCACCTCCTCAATTTGGGATGATTAGTTGTCTATTCATGTATTCCACAGATGCAGGGTACATCAAGTTGATTGTGGAGATTTAATCTGCTGCTTCTGAGGCTGCTGGGAGAGATTTCCCTTTCTCTTTGTTCTCACAGCTCACAGGAGCTCAGCTTTGGATGTGGCCCTGCCTCTGCGTGTAGGTCGCTGGAGGGCGTCTGTTCTTCGCTCAGACAGGATGGGGTTAAAGGAGCAGGTGACTCAGGGGCTCTGGCTCACTCAGGGCGGGGGGAGGGAGGCGTGTGGATGTGGGGCAAGCCTGAGGCGGCAGCGGCTGGCGGGACGTTGCACCAGCCTGAGGCGCGCCGTGTGTTCTGCCGCGGAAGTTGTCCCTGGATCCTGGGACCCTGGTAGTGGCGAGCTGCACAGGCTCCCTGGAAGGGAGGTGTGGATAGTGGCCTGTGCTCGCACACAGGCTTCTTGGTGGCGGCAGCAGCAGCCTTAGCATCTCATGCCCGTGTCTGGGGTCCGCGCTGTTAGCCGCGGCTCGCGCCCGTGTCTGGAGCTCCTTTAAGCGGCGCTCTTGATCCCCTCTCCTCAAGCACCAGGAAACAAAGAGGGAAGAAAAAGTCTCTTGCCTCTTCGGCAGGTCCAGACTTTTCTCTGGACTCACTCCCGGCTAGCCGTGGTGCACGAACCCCCTGCAGGCTGTGTTCACGCCGCCAACCCCAGTACTCTCCCTGTGCTCCAGTGGAATCCCGAGCCTCAGCTCCCAGCTCCTCCCATGCCAGCGGGTGAGCAGACAAGCCTCTCGGGCTTGTAAGTGCTGGTCGGCACTGATCCTCTGTGCGGGAATCTCCCCACTTTGCCCTCTGCACCCCTGTTGCTGTGCTCTATTCCGTGGCTCCGAAGCTTCCCCCCTCCACCACCCACAGTCTCCACCCACAAAGGGGCTTCCTAGTATGTGGATACCTTTCCTCCTTCACAGCTCCCTCCCACTGGTGCAGGTCCCGTCCCTATCCTTTTGTCTCTGTTTATTCTTTTTTCTTTTGCCCTACTGAGGCACGTGGGGGAGTTTTTTGCCTTTTGGGAGGTCTGAGGTCTTCTGCCAGCATTCAGTGGGTGTTCTGTAGGAGTTGTTCCACGTGTAGACGTATTTCTGGTGTATCTGTGGGGAGGAAGGTGATCTCCACGTCTTACTCTTCTGCCATCTTCCTTGTTTCCTCCTGGTTGGAGCATGTAATCCACTTATATTTAAGGTAATTATCGATATGTATGTTCCTATTCCCATTTTCTTAATTATTTTGGGTTTGTTATTGTAGGTCTTTTCTTTCTCTTGTGTTTCCTGCCTAGAGAAGTTCCTTTAGCATTTGTTGTAAAGCTGGTTTGGTAGTGCTGAATTCTCTTAGCTTTTGCTTGTCTGTAAAGGTTTTAATTTCTCTGTCAAATCTGAATGAGATCCTTGCTGGGTAGAGTAATCTTGGTTGTAGGTTTTTCCCTTTCATCACTTTAAATATGTCCTGTCACTCCCTTCTGGCTTGCAGAGTTTCTGCTGAAAGATCAGCTGTTAATCTTATGGAGATTCCCTTGTATGTTATTTGTTGTTTTTCTCTTGCTGCTTTTAATATTTTTTCTTTGTATTTAATTTTTGGTAGTTTGTTTAATATGTGTCTTGTGTTTTTCCTTGGATTTATCCTGTATGGGACTCTTTGCGCTTCCTGGACTTGTTTGACTATTTCCTTTCCCATATTAGGGAAGTTTTCAGCTATAATGTCTTCAAATATTTTCTCAGTCCCTTTCTTTTTTTCTTCTTCTTCTGGGACCCCTATAATTCAAATGTTGGTGAATTTAATGTTGTCCCAGAGGTCTCTGAGACTGTCCTCAATTCTTAAAACATTTTTTTTGCGGTACACGGGCCTCTTACTGTTGTGGCCTCTCCCATTGCAGAGCACAGGCTCTGGACGCACAGACTCAGAGGCCATGGCTCATGGGCCCAGCCGCTCTGTGACATGTGGGATCTTCCCGGACCGGGGCACGAACCTGTGTCCCCTGCATCAGCAGGCGGACTCTCAACCACTGCGCCACCAGGGAAGCCCTGTCTTCAATTCTGTTCATTCTTTTTTTTTTATTCTGCTCTGTGGTAGTTATTTCCACTATTTTATCTTCCAGGTCACTTATCCATTCTTCTGCGTCAGTTATTCTGCTATTGATTCCTTCTAGAGAATTTTTAATTTCATTTATTGTGTTGTTCATCATTGTTTGCTCTTTAGTTCTTCTAGGTCCTTGTTAAACGTTTCTTGTATTTTCTCCATTCTATTTCCAAGATTTTGGTTCATCTTTACTATCATTACTCTGAATTCTTTTTCAGGTAGACTGCCTATTTCCTCTTCATTTGTTTGGTCTGGTGGGTTTTTCCCTTGCTCCTTTATCTGCTGTGTAGTTCTCTGTCTTCTCATTTTGCTTAACTTACTGTGCTTGGGGCCTCCTTTTCGAAGGCTGCAGGGTTGTAGTTCCCGTCGTTTTTGGTGTCTGTCCCCAGTGGCTAAGGTTGGTTTAGTGGGTTGTGTAGGCTTCCTGGTGGAGGGGACTGGTGCCTGTGTTCTGGTGGTTGAGGCTGCATGTTGTCTTTCTGGTGGGCAGGACCGTGTCCAGTGGTGTGTTTTGGGATGTCTGTGACCTTATTATGATGTTAGGTAGCCTCTCTGCTAATGGGTGGGGTTGTGTTCCTGTCTTGCTAGTTTTTTGGCATAGGTTGTCCAGCACTGTAGCTTGCTGGTTGTTGAGTGGAGCTGGGTCTTAGGCTTGAGATGGAGATCTATGGTAGAGCTTTTGCCTTTTGATATTATGTGGAGTTGAGAGGTCTCTTGTGGACCAGTGTCCTGAACTTGGCTCTTTCACCTCAGAGGCACAGGCCTGATACCCAGGCGGAGCACCAAGGCCCTGTCAGCCACACAGCTCAGAAGAAAAGGTAGAAAAAAGAAAGAAAGAAATAATAAAATAAAGTTATTTTTAAAAATTATTAAAAATAAAAAAATTAAAAGTTTTAAAGAAAGAAAGAAGAGAGCAACCAAACCAATAAATAAGGCCACCACTGATAACAGGCGCTAAAATATACTAAAAAAAAACAACAACAAAAAAACGGACAGACAGAACCCTAGGACAAATGGTAATAAGCAAAGCTATACAGACAAAATCACACAAAGAAGCATACACATAAACACTCACAAAAGGAGAAAAAGGGAAAAAATAGTATATATCTGTAGATTTTAAAAAAAAGGAAGAGAGCAACCAAATCAATAAATCTACCAATGATAATAAACTCTAAATACTAAACTAAAATAAACATAAAACCAGAAACAAATTAGATGAAGAAAGCAAACTCGAAGTCTCCAGTTGCTTCCAAAGTCCACCTCCTCAATTTGGGATGATTTGTTGTCTATTCAGGTATTCCACAGATGCAGGGTACATCAAGTTGATTGTGGAGATTTAATCCGCTGCTCCTGAGGCTGCTGGGAGAGATTTCCCTTTCTCTTCTTTGTTCGCACAGCTCCCAGGGGCTCAGCTTTGGTTTTGGCCCCACCGCTGCTGCATGTAGGTCGCGTGAGGGTGTCTGTTCCCACCCAGACAGGATGGGGTTAAAGGAGCTGCTGATTAGGGGGCCCTGGCTCACTCAGGCCATGGGGAGGGAGGGGTATGGAATGCAGGGCGAGCCTGCAGCGGCAGAGTCCGGCATGACGTTGCACCAGCCTGAGGTGTGCTGTGCGTTCTCCCGGGGAAGTTGTCCCTGGATCACGGGACCCTGGCAGTGGTGGGCTGCACAGGCTCCTGGGAAGGGAGGTGTGGATAGTGACCTGTGCTTGCACACAGGCTTTTTGGTAGCTGCAGCAGCAGCCTTAGCGTTTCATGTCCGTCTCTGATGTCCATGCTGATAGCTGCGGCTCGTGCCCGTCTCAGGAGCTCGTTTAGGCGGTGCTCTGAATCCCCTCTCTTCACACACCCTGAAACGTGGTGTCTTGCCTCTTCGGCAGTTCCAGGCTTTTTCCGGACTCCCTCCTGGCCAGCAGTGGAGCACTAGCCCCCTTCAGGCTGTGTTCACAGAACCAACCCCAGTCCTCTCCCTGGGATCCGACCTCCGAAGTCCGAGCCTCAGCTCCCAGCCCTCAGCCACCCTGGCAGGTGAGCAGACGAGCCTCTCGGGCTGGTGAGTGCTGGTTGGCACCAATCCTTTGTGCGGGAATCTGAACAGTGTACCCTCTGCACCTCTGTTGCTGGCTCTCCTCCGCGGCTCCGAAGCTTCCCCTGCCAACACACCCCGTCGCCACCAGTGAAGGGGCTTCCTAGTGTGTGGAAACTTTTCCTCCTTCACAGCTCCGTCCCAGAAGTGCAGGTCCTGCCCCTATTCTTTTGTCTCTGTTTTTTCTTTTTTCTTTTGCCCTACCCAGGTACCCAGGGAGTTTCTTGCCTTTTGGGAGGTCTGAGGTCTTCTGCCAGCATTCAGTAGGTGTTCTGTAGGAGTTGTTCCACATGTTGATGTATTTCTGATATATTTGTGGGGAGGAAGGCGATATCCATGTCCTACTCCTCCACCATCTTGAAGGTCTCCCCTGATCACGCTTTTAATGTTTATAGATTACACCAGAACAGATCTGGTGTTGTGGGCCACAGGGAAGTAAGATGATCTCATGTAGGTTCTGCACCCAGCAGAGTGACCAGAAACTTCTATAATTACCAGTGACATTCCAATAACAATGACCTTAAACTATCACCTGAAAGGTGATTGCTTTGGGTTGTGACCTTTCTGGACAGTAAATTTTATATAATGGGTTACAAAATTCTGCCCTGGGGCACAAGCCTGAATCAGGAAGCTCAGAGGACCACATGACTCATGTTTGGCCCACGTGTTCGTTTGTTTGCTTTTTTAAATCAGCCAGGTGAAAGTAGAAATTTCCTGCTGCTCTTAAAATTTTGGAATGTCTGTCCTACTTCTGTGTGGACAAAACTGAGCTGCCATCTCAGTTGGATGCCACTTTCTAATGTGCCAGAGCCACCCCCCACCCCCCCCATCAGTCACTTCAGCCTGTCCGCTTCACTTAGTACCCAAGCTGCCTGGTCCAGATAGTGGAAGTAAACAGATTAGTGGCTCCTAGATGATGGATTCTGAAAGATGCTTGTTGAAAAAGGTGTTCAGAGGTGAAAAGTATTTGAGAAACTGAACAGCTTTATATACACTTTTATATACATTTTATATACACTTCATATACACTTCCTTGCAGATTTTCCAGTGCCTGAATAGGTTAAAAGATCCGAGAAGTTCTGCAATAGAGAAATCTATTCAACTTTGGTCTGCAGCATTTCCCATTCCTATTTGACTAGGAACTCCCACTTCTTTGATTAACATATATTTGTCATCCTTCTGTGGAACACACTTTGGGAAATGCTGAAATGGATTCTTACAATCTGGTCCTATCTGAAGGCAGAAGAATCAAGTAGAGAATTAGAATTCTGTAAATTACTAAGTAATTTGCATATTCATAAAAGAACACTTGAGTGCCTGTGAAAATAAATGTAAAGTTGTCTTATCAAGGAGCAATATTATTTTTGTGATGTTATTTGATACATCAAGGAAATCTACAGAAATGACCACAGGCCACCAAATGCACAACCAGCGTTATCTAACAAGTGCAACAGTCTTTATAAAAGTTAAATGTTTTGCTCATTGTGAAACAGAAATAGATTTCAGCTTTGAGAGACCTGGATTCCAATTACTTTTGTTGTGCTCCAGTGTCTTTGTTATTGCCTGGATGAAGGCATCACTCTCTTCATATTTCAGGTTAATGATCTGATTGGACTGTAAACATTTTGTTAGACAAAGCTTATACCCATGATACTTGTAGTCATTTAAAACAAGGAATATGTGCAAATGAACCCAGATATCCTTCTGTATTAGCTATTTTATTAGAGTAATAATGTGCGGATCCTGATTTGCATGTTCAACTAAATGATCGCAAACAGTTTTTGACACGTAAATTCATGGCTCTTCTACATGCTTCCACTGAGTTTGGCAAAAGCGAATTGGTCTATTTGAGTTATCCTTCTTTGATTTCTCCAAGAAAATCAATATAATAAAGTAATTCTGTCCTGCCATCCTCTTCTTTGCTAAGCTCTTCGCAGAACAGTCAGAAGGTGTTTTTTTCCTTCAATTATTTCAGGCTTGTTTGCATTAAATCCTTTCCAACAGGCTCCAGTAAATGTGTTCCCTTAATAAGGATGTCTCCCTTTGAAATAAGCTAAATAAAATTTTACATTTAAGGTGAGTAAGAACCAGTTATGGAGAAAATTGCTCAATATCTGTTTTATTCTAATTTCTTTTTCCCTGCAAAGCACGCTGCGGCTCTATATTGAGGACCAAGTGTGATGGTTTGGCATGCATAATTCATGCTTCTGGCCTTCTACGCACACTTATCTTTTCCATCAGAATTCCACGTATTTAGATAAGATCAAAGATTATTCTTTATGGCTATCAATTAAACTTATTTTTAAGGACTATGACGTAAAATATGTGGGTATTTTATTCTTCAGAAGAATGCTTGATTGTGGTAGTGTCATAACACAAGATTTCTCCTGTCAGTACTTTAGATTTTGTTTGTTCTGTGTTTGTTTGGTTTTGTTGTGTGGCAGGATTCCATTTATTTAAGTGGCTGGCATCCTGGTTTGTAAAGGAGTCTGGCATGAAAGCTCACATATTTATTAGTAATTCAGGGAAAATCATGCCACTCAGTTCCCAAAGATTTCATCATTCTGTGGAATTTCTTATATTGTTCACCTTGCCAAAAATGGCATTTTAATTATAAGAAAAGCACATCAAGTCTTCTACTATGTAAAGCCCATTTCCTGGTCTCCTTTTCAACTCCATTCTCTTACTCCTGTTACAGCTGTTTTCATACCTCATTAAGGTCTTCTCCATCTGGATGGCCACAGGCATTTCCAGCTCAGTATGTTTATAACTAAATCCATCATCTTCCTCCCCAAGTCAGTTTCCACAGTGTAATGAGTGGCACAAGCCAGAAACCTGAGTGTCATCTTCGATTCTTCACTCTTCTCTGCTCGACACATCCAGACAACAGCCAAGTTCTGTCAATTCTGCTTTCTCAATATCCCTTGGGTCTGTCCTCTTCTGCTTATTTACTTCTCATTGCCACTTCCTGGTCTAAGATGCCATCCTTCTTTTCCTGGATTACCTTGTTACCTCCCACTCACAGACGTGTGCATTTCTCCTGCCCCTGAACACACACTCAGAAATCTAATCGTGGTTGTCAAAGTGGTCAGAGGGGACTGCAGAGAGCTCCTTGTCTGGCATGTTCCCTTGTCCAGCCTTCTCCATTAATCACATTTATTGAGTGTCCACTATGGGAAGGGGCTATTAGGGGCTATGAAGAATCTAAAAAGAAGTTGTGACCTCTGCCTGCAGGTAATCTAGATAATCTAGTGGATTTTTGTGGAGGGTGCTTGGGGATGGGGATGCAATGAAAATCACTGATCATGTCTTAGCCCCTGCGGCAATATTTCTGCATTAACACTCTTTTTGGGGGTAAAAAAAATCAAAGGGAGCCCATGGCCTTTGAAATGTTCTTAATTTGCCACCTACTGCACAGTAATCCTCTCAAGCATAAATTTTAATCTTTGAGATTAGGATTTCAGCAGTGAGCATTGCATCTGATTTCAGGGAACACCCAAAGGTCAGCACTAGACTAAAATTGCTCCATCTCTGTTCTGGTGTTTTGGTGGTTATAACTTCCTGCCTCATTCTGTTTCATCCTCAAGATCACTCAGGGCTCTGCAGTATAGCCATATCGGGGGAGGAGGATTTGGGGCTCACTTTGTACAATTCACTCCTCCCTGAGATACTTTCTCAATAACAACGGGCTTTCCTAAGGATCCTGGACATACAATGCACACCATCAGATTTTATATACTGTTTCTTCCAGATGGTTTCTGAGTTGTCAGAGAAAGTTTTATATCTACAGGGTTGACAGCTTCCCCATCTCTTCCCCTGCATCTTGACAACCCATGGCCCCCCTTCCTGTCCATTCTGTGCTCTGGATTCCAGGAGTGGAGCCACACCAATGCCATTTAACAGGAGCAGATAGCTCAGATCAAATCTCCGTGGTAAATCGGCTTCTTAGCATCTGGTGCCGTTCCTTTAATGAAGCCTTTTTCTCACCATGTTATGAGTCCATTAGACACTGAGAAGCTGGAGTATGTAAAAGATTTTGTTTATCTGGCCCTTCTCAAAGGTACTGTCTGTCATCAGAGATGTCTGCAGTAAATATAGCAACAGCATCACTGGATGTGCGAAGCGATTAGATTTATGAGGCACATAAACTGCAAAGCTTCTAATAACCATAATTCCTAACTTCGATCATAATACCCGTATTAGTGTCATGTTTTCTGGAGGACTTTATGTTTCTAAAAATATCTTAATTGTGGTTACCATGTGTACCCTGTAATTCCTTTAATTTGAAAGTGAAAGGGCTCTGCCAGAGATGAAGCCAGAGGAGACAGCCACCCCCCACCCCCCCCCGTTCCGTATTGTTTATGTGGGCAGTGGGGAAAGATGGATGGCCCATCTCGCATGTTTTGCAATTGAATTAGATAAATCTCAAAAGAGAGTCCACACTAATAAGGAACAACTGATGGCAAAATCAAGTGTGAGGGATGGGGAATAAAGGGTAGGATCTTAGTCTTCATCCCCATTCTCCTGCCCCCCCCACCCCCTATCTCCAGGGGGATTCTGTCTGAATGCTTTTAACGTGCTCTCCTTCTAATTATTTGGCATGATTTGAAAAACCTTTGAAAGGATGCTAATTATCAGTCTGTTTTCCTTTTGAGCGAGGCCTGAGATGTAAGTTCAGGTGCTTGGCACAAGATTCTTGGCCTGTGAAGTCTCTCTTTGACTTTTAAGGGTAAAGGAAGACAGATGCTCTTGGGTTTGCTTAGAATACACACACACTGTTTTTTTTAGCAATTTCTGAACTTGAGCAGAAAAGACGTCTTGTCATTATTCCATGCAAAACTTGGTCATTTGCTCTTGCTATTCACAGCGCTGTTCTTTCAAGTCCACTATAAGGATTGTCTGACTGCAATGGCTGTTTTTGCGTCTTTGTAAAATTTGGCAGATTTGAAGGACACCCCAGATTTAGTCACTGAAAGATGATTCCATACCTACATCACTGAGTTTGACCCTGACAGGTGACATGGTGGACTCTGGCCAGAGGCAGGGGGACTTGCCTAATGGATATTTTTAAAAAACTTCTTTCTGGGCTTCCCTGGTGGCGCAGTGGTTGAGAGTCTGCCTGCTGATGCAGGGGACGCGGGTTGGTGCCCTGGTCCGGGAGGATCCCACATGCCGCGGAGCGGCTGGGCCCGTGAGCCATGGCCGCTGAGCCTGTGCGTCCGGAGCCTGTGCTCCGCAACGGGAGAGGCCACAACAGTGAGAGGCCCGCGTACCGCAAAAAAAAACCAAAACAAACAAAAAAAACCAAAACTTTTTTCTGAGTAGAGATAGAATATAAGCCTATTTTGTAACGTTCAAATACTAAAGATGTGTAAAGTAAATACATAATTTCGTCCTCTAAATATAACCACTGTTAACAGCTTGATGTATATCATTTCAGGCTCTTTCCTAGTAATATCTAAAAACGTTATTATTTTACATACATGAAATAGAACTATACCTGCTGTTTTATGGCTATGTTTTAATTTAATAATATGTCATGGACACTTTTCTAGGGAAGTGAATACACATTTGTCTCGATCGTTTTAACTCTTCTCTGGCATTCCATAGCATGGTTGGATCATAATTTATTTACTGTTCCCCTTCTGGTGAGTATTGAAATGGCCTTCAATTTTTTGTTCCTATAAATAATGTTTCCAAGAACATCTTGGTCCACGTATCTTTAGATGCTAATGAGAGTATTTCTGCAGGATAAATTCCTAAAAGTGGAATTTAAATGTTTATAGTTATTATCAAATTGATAGATTTATCTGTTAGAAGGTTGTTTTAAAATTGTGGATTTCTTTCCAGTTTTACCAGTAATATATGAAAGTGCTGTTTCTCCACACTCCAACATGGGAATTAGTCCTTTCATTTAAGTTTAAGCTATTCCTTTGCTCTTTGCTAGGTGCTCAGATAAAACTGTCTCACTGTTTTGTTATTACTTGGATTACTAATGATATGAGTATTCTTTTTATATTGGTATACATGCTTTTTCTTTTCATTGTTCTTTATTCATATCCTTTTCCTATTTTCTATCAGAGTTTTCATCTTTTCCTTATTAATTTATAGCTCCTTTTTATATATTATGTTCATGATAGAAGCTGGAAATAATTTTCTAAGTGTTTTATTTATTTCTCAACCCTATTTGTGGTGTGCTCTATCATACAGACATTTTGTATTTTTTTGGTAAAATCTATCAATCTTGTCCTTTATGATTTTTACCTTTGTGTCCTGATAAGAAAGATGTCTCCCATCTTAAGATGATAAGCATATTCTCCTATATTTGCTTCTAGTAATTATCTGGTTTTTAAAAAATGTTGAAAATTTTAATAAATCATTATTTTATTAGAATAAAAGAATTGAACTTATTGTTTCTCTCTAAATAGTTGGTAATGGCTTCTACACTATTTAATGAGTCAGCCCTCCTTTCTAAATTTAAATGCTATGCTTAACAGTCACTAAACACCCATATATTCATACGTCTGTTTCTGCATTCTCTGTTCCATTCTATCCCTACCAATACCATGTTGTTTTAATTACAGTTCCTTTAAAATGTATTTGAATCTGGTAGGACAAATGCCCTTCTCATTATGTCTCATTTTCAAAAATTTAGCAGGCATCCTAAGCATTTACTCTTTCAGATTAATTTTATTATCAATTTGTAAGCGTTGACTAAAATTGGAATTTTTGGAATTTTATTAACATACAGTTTGTTTTAGGAATTGCCATTTTCTTCTAAGGGCATTTTTCTGTCTTCTCTTACTGTGTTGTGATACTAACTGCTCTCCCTAGATGTATGTGTGAAGATGGTAGAAAAGACAATGTGGGCTAAAATTGTGGGTTTTGAGAAAGATAATATTATGATTGGCTAGAAAATGACAAGGTAAGTCAAAGCACTAGCAATACAGGAAAACGGAAAAGGGTATAGATAGAAGGAAGGAAGTGCAGAGTGAGTGTACGGTGACGTGAGTATAGAGGGTGGAAAGTGAGAAAGAGAAAACCAAGGAGAGAAGGATGGATTGAAGGCAGGATAAGAAACATCGACTCTTGGCTGCCTGGGCAGGGAAGGGCTGGAGGGGCCAGAGTGGTTTCCACAGTCTCCTCCTTGTTGGGTTGGGCTGCACGGAACTTGCTGAGGGATGGCCAGGCGGCTCTGAGGATGGAAGGCCAGGGTGAGGGTGGGCCTGGGGAGGCGGAGGTGAACGTGGCGTCCTTTTGCCTGTGGTCTGAGGGCTCGGCCAGGAGGAATGCTGAGTTCAGTCAGCATAGGGAGAAATGAGACTAAAGGGGCAGGGTGAGGCGGGGTAGTGTGGGCAAGGAGGCAAGCAGGAGGGCCCAGATCAGAACACAGGGTAGGAATTGGATGAAGCTCTGCCCAGGGATGCAGGCCTGGTGAAGACAGACCCAGCCGGAACACTCCAGTCAGCGGCTTAGTTAGGAGCATTTCTGACCATGGGGACCTTGTGAAGCGCCCCCCTGCCCACCTCCCAGGCCTCCTACTTCCAAGATTTCCTGGGGCCTGCTACGGGGTTACACGTGTGAAGCACAACTTGCTCAGTCTAGCTGGACCCAATCTGTGCAGTGGTGGACACCTGAGCAAAGCTGGGCCATGCACGCACTTCCCAAGGAGAGTTGGCATTGAGACCCAGGGAACAGGTGGATCTTTCCTGAAGCAACTGCATTTTCAGTAGATAAATCTCTGGAGGTCTGGGTGGCTGTGCTTCAGCATGAAACTGAGAGACAGAGAAAAACAATCTACTTTGAGAAAGAATAAAACATATACGCAGAAAGAGCAGAGACTGGTTTTTCCAGCTTATTTTTGAGACCAGTTGCATTCTATACTTTGAGCAAGATGGGATATTCCAGAATCGCCCCTTTTGTAAAAAAGCTGGCCCAAACTGGGTTTGTGTTACACAGAGTCTTAAACAATACAGGGACTAAAGAAGCTAAGCTGGTGAAGTTATGAATTTCCTTGTTAATAAAAAGCCAGGGTCTAAATTAAAGGACCGAAACATCATTAAGGGAATTCCGGAAAGCAGGGATTTAGCAGGTTAGGTTTAGAAATAGAAGTTAGGGTTCTGCAGTCAACTACACCAAACTTGGCAGGAGAGGGTGGGGTGGAAAGAGCACCGGGCAGGGAAGGAGAAAGCAGCCCAAGGCCATGGAACGTTATCCTTGGGTGAGGATTGCTGGACCTCCCTTGATAAAGCAGGGCAGTTGCACCTGCTTTACGGTCCCTGCCAGGAATTTTTTGAGATGTATGGCAGGGACCAGGTGCACCCAGTGGGCTGTAAAATACTATTTCCATGCAAGTTGCTGTAGCTGCCTTGCAGGACCTGTGTTATGATGTGGCGCTCTCTGGGGTAAAGTGCTTGTAAGCTCAGTAGCTGACTGATGTGTGCTCACGGAGTGGTTGGAGGGAGGGTAAGAGGTGGAGGGTGAACCTGGGGACCCTTGCAGGGCCTCTGGGTAGCATAGCTCCAGGATGTGCCATCCTTACTCTCGTCAGTGGGAATGGTGCCCGGTGGGACACCACGTAGAATGCCATGTGAACGAGGCCCCCCAGAGTTGGGTGATGTGGAAGTCCTGGTCCCAGGGTCATGTCTAAAGAGAATGCCCTCTCTTGCTGGGAGTGCTGGCCAGGAAAGGGACCAGTGGTTAAATATAAAAACAACTCCCAACTGGAGGAATTCTCCTGGCAGCTTCATCACAGCTGTATTGTCCAGACCTTTGGGAAAAGGCTGAAAACATTAGGAAAAGCATGGGTCTGGCTGGTACTTGAAGGCATGCACCCCATAAACTGTGTCAGCACCCCATAAACATGCCACTTTTAATGACGAGTGCATGTCCCTGTTCACCACCGTCATTTATTCGACTGCAAAATCTCCTGGAACTTTGTTTCCTGAATTCCTTTTATCTTAACCATTTAACCAGCCTTGGGGAGATATTGAGGACCTGAGTCATATCTCCCCCTGATCTCACCTGAGCAGTAACCTAACTAGTGACAAAGCCTGTGGAATGATGCTAACAGCCTCACGGAGGCTTCCTGACCAGGCTGGCATCTGCAGAAAGCTGGACCCATCAACTGTCCCATAATGGTTTATGAATGTTCACCCTGGAATAGGGATATTTTAAAACATCTGCTTTGGTGATAATTAACGTGTGCAGGTGCCTGGAAGGTAGAGGGTACATTAAAAATGTACGCACCACGTGGAAAGAGGGATGCCCAGCCAAAGATGCACATAAACATGTGGTGTGATGCTGGCAGAATGGTGTCAGGAGGGCTGAAGCTGCCAGTAGAACTGGAGGTTGCAAAAACAACCCCAAACAAAGAAAAGCCCAGTGAAATCAAGTATAGCCCACCCCCTAAGGAAAAAGAACCCAGAAAGAACAATGGAAAGAAATCTTTTTGGCAGTGGGAGCATAAAGAATAAAAGAATGAGCCCCCTGCTGAGTAGGAAGCCCTTTCCCAGAGCAAACAGAGGCATGTTCTGTGAGCTTCCGAGTTTCCGTCAAGGGGAGTGGGCTTCAGACGGTGAGGCCCAGGAAGAACGCGGCCAGCGCGCGGGTCTCGTAAACTGCAGGGATTGAGGTGTCCAGGCCCAGGTGATGACACCACAGCCCTGAGGGGGAAATTAATTTGCGAGTGTGAGGTAGGGGTAATAGAACTGGTCACCCATGTTTGAAAATCATGGAAGATGGCAGAGCTGTCAAAGACTGGAGGACAGTTCTGTCTTGATTTTCATAAAAGAGAATTCTGACAAATACAGAAGACCAAGATTGCTGATCCCCTGCCTGATTTTGGAACAGAGTCTAACATGGTGTGTGGGCCCTGAGAAGTAGAAAAAGACTTGCTTGTTACGGAACTACATGGATTCATAAGAATAATTCATTTCAGTGCAACCAAGGTACCTCTTCTCGCTCCTTCCTCCTTCCTTCTCTCTCTCCATCCCACCTTCTTTTAAGTTCGAAGTTGAACAGAAGAGGAAATTCTGAAGATAAAGTAAACTTACTTTCCTAGAAGTCATTTAATATCATTAATATTTTTGTGACTAAGATGGAAAAATATGGGAAATATGTATAACAATTATTAAAACATTTTCATATAACCAATATATTAGATTAATATATGATTATTGACATAGGCTATATGTTTCTGTCTCCTCCAAATTCATGTGTTGAAGTCTAACCTCTAGTGTGATGGTATTTGGAGGTGGGGGGTTTGGGGATGTGTTTAGGTCATGAGGGTAAAGCCCTCATCAACGGGATTGGTGCCCTTACAAAAGAGATCCGAGAGAGCGGCCTTGCATCTTGTGCAAGGCACAGTGAGAACACAGCTGTTTGTGAACTAGCATTCGGGTCCTCGCCAGACACCGAATCTACCAGTGCCTTGATCCTGGACTTCCCAGCCTCCAGAACTGTGAGAAATGAGTGTTCGTTGTTTAAGCCACCAGTATGGTATTTTGTTTTAGCAGCCTGAACAGACTAAGACAGCAATATTAACATATAATAAGTAATATATATTACATTAGAATATATTATTGGTAATAACATGATTAAATTAACATATAATTTAATATTACATTTTTATGTACAAAATTGAAAATATCTGAATAACATGGAAAAATACGTGGTTAAGTGGCCAAAGAGCTGCTTAATGGATTAGTGTCAGCCAGAAGTAGAATGCAGAGGGTAGGATTTTACAGAAGCAACTGGGGAGCTACTTAGAAGTGCAGATCCCACCCACCCAGACCTGTTGAGTCAGCAGGGGCAAGGCCTGGGAATCACCATTTTAAACAGATTTCCAGATGATTCTCAAGCACATTCACAGGTCTGTATCTTTAGACCTGACTTCCTCCCTGAGTTTTGGACTTGTGTATCCAAAAACCCTCTCAACATCTCCACTTGGATGCTTGCCCCAAACTCTTCCTCTTCTTTCAGTAAATGGTACCACCATCCATCTGGATGCTTGGCCAAAATCTAGGCTGGATTCCTGTTCCCCCCAAGTCCTTTATTGGCTTTACCTCTGAAGGAAATCATAATTCTTCCACTTCCCACCGTTGCCACCCCCATCAACCCTAGTCTAAATCACCATCTCTCCTCTGGGCTACTGCTGTTACCACCCCAGTCTCCCTGCCTCTACTCTTGCCTCCTATTCCTTCTCTGTAGAGCAGCTGGTCTGCTGATCTTTGTTACCTTTCAATAGCATCTGACTGCATGGACAGCTGATCCCAAATTCTTTATCTTGACCTCCAAGACCTCAATCCGGTTCTTGACTACTTCAGTTCATGGCTCACTCTCTGACTCCCCATGTGCCAGCTGCTCTGGCTTCTCTTTTATCCTTTGAGCACACCAAGCTTGTTACTGCCTCAGGGCCTTTGCACTTGACATGACAGCCTCCATTTCATCATTCAGGCTTCACTTTAAGGATCAGCTCCTCAGAGGAGCCTTCCTGACAACCCCAATTCACTCTCTACTTCATTACTGTTTCATTTTACTACCTAAAATTCTTTATTATCTATTTATTTGCATGGTTGTTATCTGACTCCTTGATAGAATATAGACCCCACGAACAGGAAATTTATGCCAAGAACATTGCTTAGCACATGTAGGTACTCAATATTTATGGATGAACGAACCACTGGTATAACAGATGAGGCTAGACTTTGCAATCAGCCCTGGGTATAAATCTCTACTCCATGTCCAGCTTCCAGCCCAATTCCCCTGAGCCTTGTATAAAATCCTGGCTCCTATGAGGCTCCTGCTGTCCTTCACTCAGTCATCTAATCCCCCCTCTTCACACGCCATGCAGCACATTTACTGAAGATTTTACCTGCTTCGCGACTTCCTTTCCTCCAGGACTAGCATGACCCTGGGGATCTTCGTCATCCATGTGGTTGAAACAGGCAGCATCGTGGCGCCATAGTTTTCAACAGTGGCTGCATGTTAGAATCATCGAGGAAGCTTTAAAACAATCCCAGTGTTGAGGTTCCTAGAATGAGGTACCTAAAGGAATCAAATTCCTAGAAACAAAGTAGAATGGTGGTTGCCAGGGGCTAGAGGGAAGGGGGAAATGGGGCGTTAGTGTTGAATGAGTACAGAGTTTCAGCTGGGGAAAATGAAGATGTTCTGGAGATGGCTGGTGGTGATGGCTGTACCACAGTGTGAATGCACTGAACACCACTGAGCTGTACATTTAAAATGGCTAAAGTGAAGAGTTTTATGTTGTGTATATTTTACAATTAAAAAAACCAAAAACAAACAAACAAAAAATACCAGTGTTCAGGCCTGTCAGCATTTCTGGGGATAGGGTTTGGGTGTCAGTACTTTTTAAAAAACTCCCCAGGTGATGCAGCCAGGCTTCACGCCCCTGCCTTCCCTACCCATTCCCTGTCTTCCTGACTCCGACCATGGACATCCATCCTTCATTTCATCCGCTCCCTGGTAGGACCACACTTGGAGTCATTGGTGGGTTGGGAGGAGGGGGCATTTAAACGCAGCTTTGTCCTATGGCCACTTGTTTCTGTCTCCAGTCAGCTCCTCTTGTACCCTGACAGCCCCTGTCTTTCTGCCCATCCACCCTCCCAGTAAGCATTTACCAAGTACCTGCCATTGCCATGTGTAGGGCTGACAGTGAGGACAAGGAAAAACTACTTGTAATTCTTTAGGTTCCACCTCCTAATATCTCTGGACTTTTTAAAAAAAACCTGACTCCATTTTCATTGCTTCGGCCCTGGTGTAGACCTTCGCTCCCAATTATACAATTTCCTCAGTGGTCTCCTGACCTCCAAACTCCCCTCCCCGTGAGATCCATTCCTATTTAAAGCACAAAGCTCCTCATGGCACTCCCTTGCTTATCATTCTTTATTAACTTTATAATATCTTTAGGATCCAGCTTCTAATCTACTCCTTTGCTTCTTTTTTTCTTAATCTAAGTAGGCAAATATAAAGGAATTTCTGGGTTTTAAAAAAAATTGTAAAATATAACATTTACCATCTTAATAATTTTTGAGAATACAGTTCAGTGGCATTAAATATATTCACATTGCTGTGCAACCATCAACACCATCCGTCTCCAGAACTGTTGCATTTTCCCCAGCTGAAACTCTGTGCTGGTTAAACAGTAACTCCCCATTCGCTGTTCCTCCAGCCCCCATCAACCACCATTCTCCTTTCTGTCTAGTGAATTTGGCTTCTCTAGGTACCTCATATAAGTGGAGTCATACAGCATTTGTCCTCTCGTGTCTGGCTTATTTTGCTTAGCATAATGTCCTCAAGGCTCATCCATATTGTATCGTGTGTCAAAATTTCCTTTCCTTTTAAGGCTGCATCATATTCCATTGTATGTATATAGCATATTTTGTTTATCCATTCATCCATTGATGGACACCCGGCTTGCTTCTACCTTTTGACTACCATGAATAATGCTGCTATGAACGTGAACGTGCAAGTATCTGAGTCCTTGCTTCCTATTCTTTTGAGTAAATACCCAGAAGTGGAATTGTTGGGTCATGTGATTATTCTACGTTTCATTTTTTGAGGAACTGCCATAGTGTTTTCCATAGTAGCTGCATCATTTTGTATCCCACCAGCAATGCACAAGGGTTCCAATTTTTCCACATCCTCACCAAAACCTATTTTCTGTTATTGTTGTTGTTATTGCTGTTTTATAATAGCTCCCCAAATGGATGTGAAATAGGTAGTTTTTAAGACCTAGTTGATGTTGAAGAAAAGGAATTCTTGTGAGACCATTCTGTGGAGTTGTACAACTTTCTCCACAGGGCTAGTGGTCCAGGGGTAGGGGCAGAAAGCATTCTTTAGTTTGTGGAACCACTGGTTTGGTCAGTGGATAACATGGAATCATTTAAGCAGCAGTCATTCTAGAAAAGACTGAGATAGATATCTTTCTTAGCCACTGCTAGATAAGGGATTCACCCATTTTGTAGTGATGTGGGATGGGAAGACGATAGTAGAAACACACTGTAGTTTCACTTACACATTATTTGTAGCTGGTGCTACATGAATTCATGGTTAAGTTTATCCCGGGAACTGTATAATAGCATATTGATTATATTGATAGGTCTCCTGTGAGAGTTCAGTTCTTCCCAGTCTTACTTTTGTTGTCTTCAAGAACTTCTGATCAAAAACCCCTTTGGCTGTTGTTAAGGAGAAGTACAAAGCTGGGTGGCACCAATGGCAATTGGCAGTGTTTCTAATGAGCAGAGAAGACCAGAGCTGACTTCTTCCAGAAAAACTGAGGGCCTCACTCCCCTTCCTTCAGAGGCTTCTGCTCTTCCCAGCATGGGACAGGGCTTAGGTATAGTAGTGAGACTGATAAAAATCCCACATGGGCCCTGGGCCACATCTGGTACAGCATCTGGGTCAGAGAAGAGAAGAGTCGTGGTGGCCTCTCTGTGCTGGTCACACTGCACATAGGCTTATGGGTTCTGTTCTGGAAAAGACGGTCTCAGTGGAAACTTACAAAAATGAAATGTTCTCAGCAGAGGCAAATAGAAAGGTAAAGAGTCTGGAAGTCCTTCTGTGGAAGAGTTGAAGGGATAAGTGGTATTTGGCTTGGCAAGGAAGATACTAGTAGGAGGAAGGGAATGAGCTACATGCCTTCAGGCCTTTAAGGGGCCATGATTCATGATGTGTTGCAGTACTGGGACAAATGACTAAAAGTTATAGGAAACTATTTTGACTGTTTAAGGGTCCTTTTGAAGCTAACCGTAAGAAGAGAAGGAACTATTGAAGGTGACACTAACTGACCTTCGGGCAGGAAAGTAATAGAGAGCTCAAGATTCCTGAAACCAGGAGGGGGTTAAAAAGTGGCATCCTTAACTTCTGCTGCTGAGGAAGTAGGGGTGTTCAGAGTGGTGTTGCACAGACAGTTTCTACATAATGAAGAGAACCTGTTTTCATCTTTTATTTCAAGCAAGGTGTTGATCTTGGGGGGACTGTGAGGTGGCTGAAAGTAGGACCTTAGTCCTTGTCTTCTTTGAAGGAAGAATTCGGCAAAGAGTCAGAAGTTGTGAAGCAGATACAGCGTTTATTAGAAGCAAAAAGTACATGTGGAAGAGCACATGGGTGAACTTGGAGTGAGCTGTGCGCAGTAAGGGTGGCTTCTCTTATGGGGGCAGTCTTCCGGGTTGTTTCTGCCCAGTCATGTTGTTTGTGCCCAGTCATGTTGTTTGTGCCCACATTTGGCCTGACTCAGGGTCCTTCCTGGTGTTGCCCGCCCATCTCTCAGCTAAGATGGATTCCAGCGTGAAGGTTTCTGGGGATTGGCAGGACATATTATGGGCTGGTGGCTCCTCCTTCCTTTGGTCGCTCCCTTAGAGTGAAGACCTCTTCTGTGCATGTGTCAGGCTGGGAAATCCCCTTGACCACAAGCATGAGGAAACGTGGTCGCTTTGTCTTCCACCCAGTCAGGACCCGATGCTCCTGCTAGTATTGATATCTTATCTCGAAGCATCAGCAGGAGACTGGTTGCAGCTGCTCAGCCTGGGGCCCATCTATCTCCTACCTCACTGTGGCACTTTTCACAAAAGGGACCCAAGGCATACAGTTTACTGACACAACAGACAGAGAATTTTGAGGCTAGAGCCAGACATTACTGGCCTATACAGTAGAACCAGATATATAAAAACCCAGCCCCAGCCCTGGGTGTAGTCAGGCTGGAGGGCCTGGTTGCTGCCACCAGCACAACCTTCCATGGAGACCATCTGAGAAGGTCTCACACCTAAAGGTTCTGCTTCACCAGAGCACATGGGTTTCCATGAAGACTTAGCAACAAGGGCCCTCCCTGAAGCCAGACGTGAACTTTGCCTTGTAGAGGGTGTGGGTGAGAGCTGTGTGGGATGTAGAAAAGGACCACATAAAAAAGAGTCTTCTGGGCAAATGCTCAGAGTTCTGTTTGGGGAAGATCCATACTCTGCAAAATCTCTCCATGCTTGTGGCAGAAGCATTGATGCCAAAACTTGCATCAAATAGTTTATTCTTCTTGTTGGTTTGTTTGTTTTTATACCTTCGAGGGGTGGGGGAACATTTATAGGAATTTCTAACCCTAGTGTTAAATCCCAGAATTGATGAGGGGTAAAAAGAAGGACTGCTAAACTGAATTCCAATTCTGGGTTACAGGAAAATTATTAGGCCTGATTCAGGCAGAGGTAGGTGGCCCCTGCTACCTACCTTTGTTCTCCTTTCGGGCAAGGTTTGTCTGACACATCTGAGTGCCGTGTTAAGATGATACCGCAGAGGGAGTGGGACTGTACTAATTACCTGGAGGTCTGCTCTGGTGAGCTGCCACACTTGTGTTTTTCTCACCCTTTCCTTGGTGCCAAAAATCACTAATGAAGCTGTAAAAGGAAAGAGGACATGTCCGTGGCTCCCTTTTCAATGACATATGGAAAGAGGACACAAACAAACTGAACAACCCAACCAAACGAAACCCTTTGTTGTTCTGGGGTCTTACTGGTACTTTGTCTCTGCTGATTGTTAATTACTGTCAGGTAACACTTCGGGTGATTAATTGACCTCTCTTAGGCAAAACAATAAAGGCCATTTAACTAATCCAGCAGAAAGCTGAGAGCACATTTTGTTGCGCTGCTCTTTCTGTCGCTGGGCGATTCTCCACCTCAGCCCCCCTTCTCTTCGTTTATGACCTCACCTATTTGGGAGAGAATTCTACAGATATATCCTGCACTTCATCACGGTCCTCACGGGAACGTTTCAAATCTATTTGCAAATACTATTTTTGGAGTCATTAACAGATGTTTTACTCTTGAAGGTGAGCTGCTTATTTAGTAAGTGAAAGAAACCAAGGAACAATGCACAAACAGGGCATCTTATGCATGTTCTTGCTTCTAAAATCTTTCTGGGCAGCATTACCTCTACTTTAAGGTGAGCATAATGGACTTTATGTCAGAGGCTGAACCTCTTTTCCTGGTGCTGCTAATATCTCATTGGGAGCAGTTTCTCTATGTAAAATGCCATAAGAAATGAAAAAACGGGGCTTCCCTGGTGGCGCAGTGGTTGGGAGTCCGCTACCGAAGCAGGGGACGCGGGTTTGTGCCCTGGTCTGGGAGGATCCCACGTGCTGCGGAGCGGCTGGGACTGTGAGCCATGGCCGCTGAGCCTGCGCGTCCGGAGCCTGTGCTCCGCAACGGGAGAGGCCACAACAGTGAGAGTCCCGCGTACCGCAAAAAAAAAAAAAAAAAAAAAAGAAATGAAAAAATGAACCGTGTTGATTTGACCCTTAAGGAACTCACTGTGTAGCCATGAAGGCAGATACACACATGGCGTTTATTCTGATTGTCCAGGGTCCTCACTCAGAAACCCACTTTGCCGGCACCTTGATCTTGGACTTCCTGGTCTCCAGTACCGTGAGAAATAAATTTCTGTTGTTTAAGCCACCAGTCTATGTATTTTACTATGGCAGCCCTAGCAGACTAAGGGAAAAAGGAATATTTTAATGGTAGAATTTCATGTATACGGGTAGCTCGTTGGAGAAAGATATTTTGCAATAGTTCATCTCTCTGTTCTCTTCCTCACACCATACCCTCTAGGCAGTCACCTTGGATTGCTACAAAAATCTGATGTAATCTGATATAATAGCTATTAGAGTTATTAAATCTCACCCAGTCCAAGAAGAAAAAGTAAGTTTATTCTCCTAATTCTGAACATATTTCTGGATGGAATTTTTTGCACCTATACTATAAGAGTTGATCAGAGAACCATTTTCTCTTGAACAGGTTCAAGATAAAGAAAAATATATTTTTATATTTTGTAATTTTATAACTGCTTTTCCTGAGCTCGTGACTCTTGGGCATACTACACGGGATACAATTTCTCTAATCGTACCAAGAGACTATGAGGACTGCTCTTAGTTTAACAGGAAATGGAAAATCAGCACCAGAGAGACAGAGTTTGCAAATGACAAGATATAACCCTTCAATGCAAGTTATTATAAGAGGGAAGGCTGAGACATTTTTCTTTATCCCTTCATAATTTTTTATTGAGTTATAATTAGCATACTAAATTAGTTTCAGGTGTATAATGTAGTGATTAGATATTTTTATACATTATGAAATGATTGCTGCAATAAAACCAGTTACCATTCCTCACCATACAAAGTTGTTACAATATTATTGACTGTATTCCCTATGTGTACATTACATCCCCTGACATATTTATTTTAGGGCTGCAAGTTTGTACCTCTTAATCCTCTTCAACTATTTCATCTGTCCCCCCACCTCCCTCCCCTCTGGCAACAACCAGTTTGTTCTATGTATCTATTTTGTTTCTGTTTTGTTTTGCTTGTTCATTTGCTTGTTTTGCTTTTTAGATTCCACATATAAGTGAAATCACACTGAGTTTGTTTTTCTCTGTTTGACATATTTCATGTAGCATAATATCCTCCAGGTCCATCCGTTTTGCTGCAAATGACAAGATTTCATTCTTTTATATAGCTGAGTAATATTCTACTATATATCTCCTTTATTCATTCATCTGTTGATGGAAACATTCTTTAGGAAATGCTGCTCAGCTCTTCCTACTTCTTATTCAGCTGCTGTGATGACAGTAACTTTCTTTGCCCTCCATGTTCACAACCCCCCTTTCTCCTGCCAACAAAATGGCTTGGTAACAGGTGGTGGGAGGGGAGACAAGCAGGGGCAAGATCTGAAATGACCTTTCGTGCTTCAGCGTGAGCCAAGGTGGTATTCCAGAGCCAGCCAGAGGCCACAGCCCATCAGCATGGTCTCCTTGGAGCCATGATGAAGAAACATTCAGGGCCAAATAAACAATCATATTCTCAAATTCTAGCTTGAAAGGGCAGGTGTCCCTGTTATTGTAATGGCAGGGTCCAAATGACGTTCATTGCTATTACTGTCTTATTAGCTCTTCCTTAGACTTGGAAAATCATTCACCTCTCTGTAGTCTATTTGTTGGGCTGGAGTGTGTTCCATGTTGTTAGTATTGCTAGGTAATGAGGACAAGTAATGGCAATACGTTTCACACAAACCATATACCCGCTTATTATGATCTATTTAAAGTAAATCTCTGTTTAAGCTAAAAATCATCCGGAATTATGTATCATAGCACTTTGAAGTATCACTGCAAAGAATTCATTTTCATCTCTAGTTCTTTTAACCCAGTGCTCATCAGACTACTCGTGATAAAGGACCCTTTAAAAAATAATTTCCAATACTTTGTAGATCCACATTTTGTAAAATACAATAAAAGTGAATCATTAGGAAAAAAGACATATAAAATCCAAATATCAATTTTTTTGTTATTAGATTTGGCAGACCTTGTCAAATTGCTATAATATTTTTTCAATGATTGCTATTTCTGTTCTTATCTGTCATTGACCTATAACACACAGACAAATGACACCACTCTGAGTAGTGTAGACCAATTACTAAGTAAACAAGCAGGCCCATAGGATTTCTCCTTGGCCCTATCCTTAGGACAGAGGGCTCATTATCATAGAATTGCCCAGAAGGTTCTGGTCTATCAAACCCTGAGGGCTTCCCTCTGGGTTCACCATCTCTGGGATCCTCTTCCCGTGGAGGGCAGTGCGTTGAGACATTGCTCCAGATGAATTCATCTTCAAGTCTTCTTCGTGCCAGAACTGATTTAACCAGACAGGCAAGCTTGTCTTGTCTCTGAGCAGTGCCTTTAGGGAAATGTGGCAGAGGTGATATAACGTGAGGTGCCTTTTGCTCCAACTCATCTCTTTTGTGTATTGAAGGCTTTTCAGAATGAAAATCAAAACACAGAAATGGTAAAAACAGCAAGAGTGAGTAGCTAAAGGTTATGGGGATTGATTGAGAGCAAGGCCTCATGGGAATGGGTCAGAGGCCACAAGAATTGGGAGAGGGGACACCATGAGCAGAGAGGGCAGAGAAGAAAGGAGCATGAAAGGTCCCTGAGGAACCTTCTGTCCGGGGTTGGTTTTTTTTATGAGGATTTTAACACTTTTTAACAGTTCACCTCAGTGGTGATAAAGAGATGGAGCCCAAGACCCAGGCCGTCACCCACCACCCCAGGATAAACATGGGGCTTAAGATGACAAAAGTAATCTCCTGATTTTGGAAAATAAGATGTATTACATATATCTTATATATATATATATATATCATATATATATTATTAATCATATATATATGATTTCTTTAAAACAAAATTATAATATTCATGATACTCTATACTGTTAGTGATTTAGTTGAGAAACTATTCTTTAACACTCTTGCTTTCAATTTTCTTCTTAAGAATTCCAAATCTTTTCACCTGTATTATCCACACATCACTGTTGAGATATTATTATTCACTTATATATTCAGTCAACAATTCTCTATAGAGGCCTCTGTCTAGCGGTTAGCAGTCTACAAAGTGGCTAGCAGCCATAACAGTTTCTTCTAGATTTGTGAGAGTAACCTTCAAGAAAGAAAATATAAATTTTTAAGACTTAGAAAACCGTTATGGGCTTTGGTACAGGTTCTAAAGTGAAAATAGTGAGACAATCTGTGCTCTTTCCTTATATTCAAATGTGCTTACTAGCTTCATCATAAGGAAGCCTGTGAGGTTTACGACAGCAAAAGACATTTGAGTGTTTTTGAAGCAGTTTGCTAAATATGCACGTGTGATTGCTTTGCATTTGCTATTAATGCTGATCCTAGCAACATAGGACCTGTCAGAATTAAGGAGGCTTTGGCTGCCTTTGTTTTCCGGTTTGAGAATTCACCTATTCCCTGTGTATAAAACTTACCCTGATTCAATGCCTCTCAGCTGAGATCTGTGAGACATTCATCCTCCAAGAAATGCTGGGTGTGTTGGGTTCCTGCCTGAAGTTAGGGAGCTGAGAGCATTTATATTTACTGCAGGATCTCCCACTGAAGAGTTTAACTGAAGTTGAAATAAATTAACACAATCTTCTATTCCATACATACTAATTTGTTTCTTATGCACAACCGACGCTCAAAGTGTATACAGTTATGATCACAGAGTGAACATTTTTATTTTTTGACTTCCAAGTCTGTGTGTGAGTCAGGAACAAAGTAGGAAGCACAGCCCACCTCCCCGAGATGCTGGATACTCTTACTCTGTCTCCCTAGGGCTCAGCCCATCAGATGCCCCTGCCTGAGGTTTGGCATTCAGGGGTAGTGGTGCAAGGCGGCAGGAGTAGTGGCAAGTGTGAGCGGTGGCTGGGACAGGTGAGGCATCCAGTGATCAATGGCTATGGCAGGAGTTCTTTGCTGGGCTGGTTCTATGTGTCATTCTGGTTCTTGTCCTGGCTCCTACTGGACACACAGTTTTTCTACCTGTTTGCTGAGTGTGATTTTCCAGTCTTTCCAGTGATTCTCTGAGCTACCCAATAAATTCCTTTTTGCTTAATTTGTTGGAGCTGGGCTCTGGTGCTTGCAGTTAAGAACCCCAAGTGATACACTTTTAAATACTGAAATTATGGGAATTCGATCATTGGTATAATGTATATTGTCCTCATCCCAAGTCAGCTGAATGAGCACTTAACTTTTAGAGCATTTTGTGGAATCTTTATGGCAATTCCTGAGACTTAGCTCTGGCTGTTGTAAGGTAGAGCTAGGTGAGTCCTGCCCAGTGTCAGGCAGAGAGGCAGTCTTTATTATTCTGGGATGCTCACACAGCCCAGACTTAGATCTTCCAGAAATGCTGCCTGGGGTCTCCACCAGCCCATTCAGGGCCTCTGAGAATTAGAAACCCAGTCTCTTCCTCCAAATGGTCTACAGTCTTATTCCAGGATCACACTTGGCAGGTGGGTCTGGTCCTGGGTTTTTACCCCACTTGTCCTCTTAGTTGGGAGCTTGCGTGGGGCATGATCTGTACAACCATATCTGGTAGCTCTGCCGCCCTCTGCAGTCAGGCCTCTAATAACTCCCCAAAAGGGCTACAGATGTTGAAGACTTCCTAAGCTCGGACTTGAGGAAGTTTATAATTGAAGTGGAAAGGCAAGTTAACAACATGCAGAAAGGCTAAATAACATGAAAAGAGGTTAATAACAGTTTAAGACAAGGAATAGGACTATATTAGTCAGAATTCTCCAGGGAAACAGAACCAATAGGATATCTATATGTATAGATAGATAGATAGATAGACGTAAAGAGATTTATTATAAGGAATTGGCTCACGTGATTATGGAGACTGACAAGTCCCAAGATCTGCAGGGTGAGTTGGCAAGCTGGACACCCAGGAGAGCTGATGGTGTGTTCTAGTCCAAAGGCTGGTAGGCTCAAGACCCAAGAAGAGCCAATGTCTTGGTTCAACTCCAAGGCAGGAAAAAGCCAGTGTTCCAGTTAGAAGGCCATCAGGCAGGAAGAATTCTCTCTTACTTTGGAGAGGCTCAGCCTTTTGGTTCTGTCCAGTTCCTTCAACTGATTGGATGAGGCCCACCCACATTAAGGGGAGCAATCTGCTTTACTCAGTCTACTTATTCAAATGTTAATTTCATCCAAAAACATCCTAACAGAAACACCCAGAAAAAGTTTGACCAATATCTGAACATCTTGTGGCAGTCAAGTTGACACAGAAAATGACCCATTGCAAGGACACATCAAAGATTGTGCGTAATTAATTGCCCAATGAATTATACAGGTAATAAATACTCTGAGAGGTCTGAGGCAGGTGAGATCACTCCAGTCTGTGGTAGCCTTGGAAGGCAGGTAGGTGAAGACTGAGGGACTTGGGTGCAGGAAAGTGAAAGATAAAAGCCCAAGACCTTTACCAGGAGTGCCTGCCTGGAACCTCGGATAGCAAACACCTTCCCGCCCCCCCCCCCCCCCACCAACTTCCAAAAGATAAAGCCCAAGCTCCGTAGCCTGAGTGTAAAGTCTTCACAATTGGAGCCAAATCTAGTCATTTGGGACTTATTTCTAAGAGGGCCGTCTTTCTGAGCAGTTCTATCGCTCCATTCACTCCTTCAGCCCCATTTAGCAAATCCGACTGTGTGTGAGGCATCATGACAGACGCTACAGCCAGAATAGTTGATTCCCAGTCCTACCTCCCACTCATGGTCTATCTCTGGGAATGAACTCTCTCCTTTCCTCTAAAATCCCCATTTGGACTCATCTTTACCATGTATTTCTTCATCACCACCCTGGTTTATTATTAACACTTCCTCCTCCAAACATGGATACAATTATTTTTAGTGCAATTCATTTGAAAATAGTACCAGATCAACAATTTTCTCTTGAACTATTATCAAAATGTTTTGTCTTTGACTTTTTAAAAAATGTACTTTATGTTTCTTTCATCTCTCTACCAGGATTGTAAAATACGAGGCCATGTTTTCTAGTATCATGGTATCCTTTGAGCATGCTTTCAAAATAAGCATGAGATGTTTGCTTCTTATACTCAAAGTCTTAACCAGTGAAGATGTAAAAAAAGGGTACCTTACCCTTTGTCATAGTGGCAGGTGTACAGATTGGAGTTGAGACATCTCTCCAACCCAGCAAGGATGGCTTGGATAGTATCCTCCCCTAAAGAGAGGGACAGTGTGCTCAGGTGGTTATAAAGGTGATTCTTAATTTAAATTCATCTGTAAGAATTTGGAATAAATGAAAGGGAGCAGCTAGCAGGACATATCCCCAGAAAGCAAGGCCTAATTGAAGTTCACTCTGCAGTCCCTTTAGAAGCAGCAGTTCCTTTTTCTTTGCTTTTTTTTTTTTTTTTTTTGCGATACACGGGCCTCTCACTGTTGTGGCCTCTCCCGTTGCGGAGCACAGGTTCCGGACGCACAGGCTCAGCGGCCATGGCTCACGGGCCCAGCCGCTCCGCAGCATGTGGGATCTTCCCAGACCGGGGCATGAACCCGTGTCCCCTGCATCGGCAGGCAGACTCTCAACCACTGCGCCACCAGGGAAGCCCTTTCTTTGCTTTTTTAAAAAAAATTAATTTATCTTTTTATTTTTGGCTGTGTTGGGTCTTCATTGCTGTGCACGGGCTTTCTCTAGTTGCAGCAAGTGGGGGCTACTCTTCGTTGCGGTGCGCGGGTTTCTCATTGCGGTGGCTTCTCTTACTGCGGAGCACGGGCTCTAGGAGCGTGGGCTTCAGTAGTTGTGGCACGCGGGCTCAGTAGTTGTGGCTCCCAGGCTCTAGAGTGCAGGCTCAGTAGTTGTGGCTCGTGGGCTCTAGAGCACAGGCTCAGTAGTTGTGGTGCATGGGCTTAGTTGCTCTGCGGCATGTGGGATCTTCCCGGACCAGGGCTTGAACCCATGTCCCCTGCATTGGCAGGTGGATTCTTAACCACAGAAGCAGCAGGTCTTAATTGCAAGAAAGAAATAAATGAGTTTCTGAACTGCCTACTAAAGAGCAGAATGAAGGAGAATAAGCACATTATCCTCCTTTTTCGTGTACAAGCAAACCCCAAGTTCTCTGACATCTTTACAATTTGACTTAGAGGTCACCAATGATAACTCATTTCCTAATGCTGGACACTTAAGTAGAAGCAGATTACTGTGCAAGAGTAGAGTAAATAGCGTTAGTAATAAAGCCAAGCATCAATTTTTCATTTGCAGCCTGATCACTAAACTTTTAACTGAAACTGCATGTGATACATTGTAGGTGTCCTTATATATCAATAAAATTGATTTGAACAAGTTGAATCAAACCCACAATTAGAGTGAAATTTGCAACACTAATACGTGTTAATGATAGGTGGGACACCTAATTTTGAGAAATAGTAATGATCAGAATGCAGCCTTGAATCCTCTGTTGGATTTATCAGTGAACTTAACCTTACTTCTGGTTTTGGCTAAGGTAACACATGCTTGGTAAAAGGAGCTTTTTTTTTTTAGGTTATAAACTGAATATTCTGTTACTGCTTGAAACCAAACTACTCAGTGGATTGCTGCTTTCTAGCTGAAACAAGGATGAACTGCCACCTTTAATTTTGGCTAGCTGCATTTTCTCTACATAATCACTTCTGCTTACGTTTCACTGGCCAAAGCATGTCCTGTGGCTGCAGAGGCCAAAGTGGGTGGACACATACGATTCTCCCATGGGGGAGAACATCACAAGTTGCATGGTCAAGCCTCACATTTTGGGGTCAAGGATGTATAATCTTTCACAGAGAGGTCAAGAACATATTTGGAATATTAAATAATCTATCATGAAACATGATTCCTTTTTTCCCAACAACTTTTTTTTTTTTTTTCTTTTTTTTTTTGCGGTACGTGGGCCTCTCACTGTTGTGGCCTCTCCCGTGGCGGAGCACAGGCTCCAGACGCGCAGGCTCAGCGGCCATGGCTCACGGGCCCAGCCGCTCCGTGGCATGTGGGATCCTCCCGGACCGGGGCACGAACCCACGTCCCCTGCATCGGCAGACGGACTCTCAACCACTGCGCCACCAGGGAAGCCCCCCAACAACTTTTTAAAAGTTCTTCAAGAGAAGACTTCTCTCAAGGCTAAACATGCTCCATTCCTTTTATTGTTCTCTAAGACATGGTTTTAGGTTCTTACCATGCTGTGAGCATCTTTCACTTTGCCTGCATTTGCTGGACTATTAAACTTCATGACCACAGGGACTGTGTCTATTTTGTTCTCCACCAGATCCCCAAAGCCTAGCACAGTACCTGGCATAAATATTTATTGAACAGATATAATGTTCTTTTTAGGTTGTAATCTGATCGATGCAGGTTGCAATGGGATGGTCACCATCCTTATTGTAGCTCTTGCACATCTTTTAATATAGCTTAGAATCATGTGTACGTACCCACGTGAACCTATGAACTTGTTCTGATTCCATCGTTGACTAAAACATTTTCTGTAGTTGTTGCTTTTAAAATTTTATCTGCCCCGCATATTATTGCAGTATTGTTTTTTTACCCTATGTGCAGAATTTAATATTTATCTCCTTATAGTAACATCTTATTTCCATTAAGCCCATTACTCTAGCTACTCAGTATTTTCTATAATCCTGATTTAGTCACCTAGTGTATTTAGTGTCCTTCTCATAGGTGTCATATGCAATCACATGCAAATTAGGTGAGTTCACCTTCCATGGCTGTGTTCAAGGAGCAGGAAACATCTTCCAAGAAGTGTTTTGTGGCACACTGTCTGAAATGTCTTACAATTTGCCATTAATCTATTATCAGAAATCTAGCGCTCAAGGGGTTAACCAGCAAGCAAATGTTGGTGCTGCGGGAGCGGCAGTCCAGGCTTCATCACTTACTAGCCTGTTACTTTGTGCCTGAGCCCTGGTTTTCCCTCTGTAAAATGGGGGGTGGCAGGATTGGAGAGGGTGAAGAAGTGGGATTCATTACAATAATGTATATGAAATGTTTAGCTCTGTGGCTGGTTCCTGGTAGGTGCTAGAAACATGATTCCTTCTGTTTCTGCTACCTCAGGTGTCCTGTTTGCAGTGCTTCTTGGATCTCTTTTCATTGTGTTCAGAATTAGAAGGCAAACTTACCAATTGATTCAAGTACAGTCCCCACACCCAGAACACCCATGCAGGGTGCTGGGTTATAAATAAAACCCCACTCCCTGAGAGTCCATTCTCAGGTAGCCAGGAATCTTTGAAAAGTTTTCAAATTCATATAGATACAAAAGCACCTGTACATACAGTATAATCCTAGGAATGGTTTTGGAAACAGCCATGGACATTTACCTAGGAAACTAACTTAGAGTTTCCAGAGATAAGTATGCAAACTAACTCTAAAGATACTCTTGGGCTACCCTCCCTCCCTCCCTCCCTCCCTTCCTCCCTTCTTTCTTTCTTTCTTTTTTAGCAGATTCTCCTACCTAATTATGTTTTGCTCAGACACATCCAAATTACTTTGAGCTGAATAACAGAGGGAAACACAAGAGGAATTTGCCTCTGAAAATCCACAATCTGGAAAATCCACTTGTAGCTAATGAAGAGGAGCTTAGATGAGAAAAGAGAGGGCTTTGGTCTGGAGATTTCAGTGTATTTCCCTTTTCTTCTCTTGATCTCAAATGTCAAGTTCATTTTAACCTGTACTTATGACACATTTTCCCTAATGAAATAACCTGCATATGTGCTCAAGACTGAACCAGAGTAATAAATTTATGGTCTAACCATTATTCTTCACCTTAGCTAGATGTGGAAGTATGCTCAAGTTTTAGTGCATCAAGGACATTGCACCTCGCTTTAAGTACCATTTTATTTGTTCTGGGTTATTCAGTCACTAGCCTCGTTGAAGTCCTTCTTCTGCTTGGGCTCAAAGCCCACAGCTGGGTCCAAGGACGCATACTCAGCCTGGACCCCAGTGATAAAGGTGTTTTAAAACACTTTGACATAAGGCCCCAATATACAGCTTGAGACAAAGGCTGAAGCACTTCTAGCTGAAAGGAAAGGGCAGGAAGTAAGAGGGCCGGGCCTGGGATTACCCAGTATAAAAGGTTTAACTCACAGGGAGTCATGTGCATGGGAAGGAAAGCAGACCATGTCTGGCCTGGGCACCTGAGTTAGGGCCGCTGGAGTGAGGAGCAACGGGTGGGCTTCCCAGGCAAACCCACCTGACCAATCAGCGTCAGTCCCATCTGCCTCCAAGATGTCAGCCCTCAAATTCGTGCTGTTTACCAGCCATTTTCTATCACTTTCTTGTGTCTAGTTTGAATGCATTCAGGATTTTTCTTTTCTGCATTTTTGCAATTAAGCCATGGGAGGTAATGGTGAATTATTTTGTGGGCATTACCATACCTCTTGTGAGGAAAAATCAGAGTAGGAATTGCTACTTAGACCAAAAATAAGTCAAATTACTGCTGCTCAAAACCATCACTTTATTATTTGATAGTTGAACTTCATGATTTGGACCCCTGGGACTCAACACTTATGAAAATGGAGGCAGAGGTCTTCCTGGTTTATCTTACACTTAAAGCAAGAGAAAGGATCTGTAAAACAAATAATGGAAGTGGGCTTACATATCAACCTCATTAGGAAGGCATGCAGTTCTCGGTATTGTAGAAGCCAAGATGTACTAAAAAACAAAACAAAACAACACAAAAAACCGTTAGTATGCTAATTAAAAGGCATTATTGTCTATTCATCAGCATAAGTCTGTAAGCATTCCTACTTCCAATAATTTGTAAGCCTCTGTCCTTTACTGAGTGTATTAGTTTTTATTTTATAGGATATTTCCTTTTAAATATTCCACAAGTTAGACTAGGCTATCCCTTGTTAGTCCAAATCACTAAATATTTTATCTTACAATAAAATGACTATGGAGGGGTTTATAAACAGACAATTTTTAAAGATATCTGGGATGTAGCTTTTCCTCTTTAATGGAATAAATTTCTGTTCATGGAACTGGGATAAATATACTTGGTACAGAAATTATTACAGAGAATTTAAGAGATTATATTAAGGAAGAGGCAGCAAAAGTGAGAAAAATAGAACAGGGTGGGAAGTAACCCATGCCAGGCTGGTGAAATAAACCTGCTAGGGAGTTGGTGAGAAACCCTATATCATACAGTATTTTGGTAATTTAAGAATGTACCAGCAAAAAGGAAATAAACTATCAGATGAGAATGAGAGGAACAGGATCCCTAATAGTACCATCAGCTGAAGTGAATTTTAGGGGAAAGTATTTAGTCACATACCTGGCTGTTCCCTGAGGTATCACATTGCAGACTCCATTTTCATTCCATATAATGGAGTGCCATCGAATGTTTTGGATGGTGTCAAGGGATTGAGAGGATTATTTAAAGTGGTGCTATTGAAAATCTCAGTGCAGAGGAGATGTGTTCCAGTTGTACAGCTCCCATTTGGAGGCCAGAAAAAAGTAAAAATGACTTCATACCTAAATTTTCAAGTCAATGCAAAGTGTTGGATAAGCTGACAGATGTCGAAGCCCTCTCTTCCTTGCTGGGTGAAGAGTGAGCCACATGTGAGAAAATCAGGACCAGATGGTTCTAAAACTAATGCCTCCACTCCTCTGGAATATACATGTGTGTGTATATGTACATGGCTGTGGCCTAGTACATAGGGAAGAGCCACCATTTCATCTTTTTATTATATAAAATTTCAAACATACACAAAGTAAGCAGAGTAGCGAATTGAACTCCCATGTTCCAATCACTCAGCTTCAGTCATCATTATTCTGCTTCATATCTACCTCTACTCACTTCCTATCCCCTACTCAATACTTTTCAAGTTTTTAGATATAAAATTTATATACATCAGAAAATCTTAACTGTATCATTTGGACAAATAGATATACACATGTAACCCACATGACCATTTCATTTTAAGCCCCATGGTTTTCTACAGGGGTCTAAAACAAGACTCAACAACTTGGATCCCATTTTAATGTCAGGATGGCCAACCCAATGCCAATGGCTTAGATTGCATGGTCAGTTAGTAGTGGATATGCTGAAAGGATGTCAGCGTAGGGAGGGATATGCTGTTATTTATATATATACATGAAAGATCCACAATAGGGCAGAACAGGAAAGAAACATACCTTGCAAGTAAAGGAGTTGGACTTAGAGTGATCTATGAAAGAAGATAAGCAAGCCCACAAGAGAGAGAAGAGACTTCATAACGTTACAAACTCCATGAGAAAAAGAAGAGACTTGCTACTTTTTAGCTATTCCATGGCAATTAGAGGAAGCCCAAGACAGGGCCTAAGAGGTTGCCTTGATCATCAGTGTTTTAAAGCTTCTCTACAGCCTGTTGAAAAGGCTCGTGTTTGACAGAGCCTTCAGGGCATGTCTTCACTCTCTCCTACCTGCCCACTCTTTCCTCATGGGCACCCTGCTTATTCCCGGCGTGGCTTCCCGCCCCTGTTATCTTGTTGATCATAACTGACATTATTCTTGCCTCTCGAACCTCACAGCATTTGGGGAAGAGAAGGCTGTTGCAGAGGCACAGTCCAGGAGAAGGTCACAGCCTACTCTCAGGGTGCCTTCTCCCTCCACCCCTTCGCAAAGTTCCTTTCTGCAATTTCATTCTAGGGGCAGTTGTCTAACCCGTGAGATGCATTCTTTTCTTCACAGTGTAGTGGAGCCAGCCTCCCAGAGGGAATGCCTGGATATACTGCATCGTTTCCTGGTGAATTCCACCACCCTCAGTTTTTTTCTGAGTACCACCTACGTTTGCAGGTGGTTTCTTGTCTTTGCTCCAAGACTGTTCTGCTTTTGGACCTCAGTGCTGTGCTTGGAATAATACTCAAAAATCTATTGCAGATGGTCCCTCATCTGCTAATCTCTAGCTCTTTCCCACTCCAGTTCTGGATTGGTAGTGTGGACCAAAAACCAGATTCATCAATAGCTTCTTGCTTGATGGTGTGCAAAGTCAAGAAAGTTTCAGCAAATGACTATGAATTCGTATAGCACCTTTAAGGGCAGGAGACAAGACCATTTTTCTGTTGGTAGAATAATTTTTTAAATAAAGGCATCTGGTTTGCACGTCTGTTGGTCTCCCCAAAAGGAACATGTATGGTAAAGTTTTAATACAGTGCGTCCAGTTTTCTTTTTTATGTACTGAGTGTAAATTATGTCAAGCTCCCAAACTCTATATTTTGTTTTCTTCAAGGTGGTGCCTTACTTTATAACTTACGGGAAAGTGAGCTTTAATATATTTTGGGGGTAGAGGGATAAAGGACCAGTATTGATCAATAGAGTGTTATTCATTCTTTCATTCTTTTTTTATAAGCTCACATATTTGGTTAAGAATATCGAACTTGCCCCATAGATCGAATCATAGCACCTAAGCAGCATTTTGGAGCTAACCACAACCAGTTGGAGTATGTTTGGAACAACTTTGGTTTTCTTCAATAAACTCTCATTTAACAACTTAAATTTAAAAAATTTACTTAGAGAATATGTGTGTATACATACATTGTATGTAATATATAAGCACTCAATTCTTCAAAAAATAAGTTTCTTTATTTTTGAATTCTTCCATAAAGCTCAAGAGTTGTTAGGATCTGAAAAATTGGTATTCACTCTACCCATGTATTTGCTTTTGGGTTTTGTTTCTTCTCCCCACCCTCATCCCAGCCTTTGACTTTCTAGATAAGAAAACCAGACATTTCTTGGTCTGTAACAGCATAGGAACTCCTCCAGCCCCTTGGCCATTTTAAAGAAAAATCTGGCGTGTTTCTTTGTTCTGTTATTTTTTGTTACTCTCACTGAGCTATCATAAGGTTTTGTTTGTTCTTGGTCAGCCTTTCTTGTTCCCAGTACTTCAGAAGTATCATCAGCTCTCTGCTGAACTTATAATACTCCTTCTCCCTACTCAGGTAGTACTTATCATCCTGTATTTTTTGCACTGCTTACGTGTTCCTCTTTTTTTCCTCCACACGGATTGGCTTTCATGGTTCTTAAACTTATTTCATTTTCATGACATCCCTCTGTCTCCTCCTCCAAAACAAATCTAGTGCCCTTTGCCTGCTGGGGGCTTTATTTCTGATGGTTTTACTTTACATAAATACAGAATACTGAAGCACTTTTGAATCATCTGTGAAATCCATGTCCAGATTTCTTTAAAAAATAATACAATTGCAAGCCGTATGCCTTTAAGGATCTGATTGTCTATTCCTTCCTGCAGCTGAGGACCATTGCTGGTTTAGTTTAGATCCACGGGAGCAAATGAGCCTCTGACTGTAAAACTGGATGATGTTTGGAACTGAGCTTTCACACGCTTCAGGTGCAAAAATGCAAAATGCTGAAGGCCTGACTTTGGTGTAATTGCTGAGGCAGGATTGCTGAGTTAGCTGAAGGCTGAGACTCCAAATATTCCGTGACTAAACTAATCCCCTCATTTATTTCTACCTGGATTTCTTTTTTCCTCCTGGCCACTACAGCCATTTTCATAATGTACAGTGATACTCATAACCTTTATGTTCATATGTTACATCTGAATCTACCCAGGCCGTCGTTAACAGCAGAGTAAAGTAAACATATCCTGGTGGTGTAAAAATGAGTTTCAGGAATCACATCTTTGCCTGACTTTGACAGTAGCAAAAGATATAACTGCTGTGCTTCTAGTTGAGCAGTATCCATGCGAGTATGTGCAAAATCATTATTGAAGTCTTGAATCTCTCCATCTTTGGAGGAATTTTTCTTGAATGCATTCTGTAGATCTGTTTAGCAGGAAGATTCTCTAAATCCAGCCATGTCATATGCAGAAAAACTGCTTTCCTCCTGTAAGAGCTTTTTCTGGAAAAAAAATTTTAGAGGGAGTTGGATCTTCATGTTGTTGCAGTGGAAATAGGTCTTCTTGTCCTCAAAAGAAGACAGCCTTGTTGCTGAGGATGCCCTTCAAGGCTGGGATGGTACAAAGAAAACTCCACTTTCTTTGGAGGAGTTGACCGCTGCCTTATCCTGTGCTCCAAATCCATCCCTTTAAAGGAAGCAAGGTATGCTTTCGTTTGTACCAAGTCCATTGTGTGGTTTCTTTGTTTTTCTTCTGAACAAAGAAGCTGGAGGACATCATGGAAAAAGTGTCATTCTGTTTGTATTTTCTTTAAATATTACGCCCTGGAGAAATTGTTCAAGAACAATTTATCCTTAACCCTTCACCCTCAGATGCTGCCAAGCTTCAAGGTCAGATTTAGCTTAGTTTCTCAACTCCAGAATGTGATTCAGGCGAGTCAAGGCTACAGGAGACAGTCTCAACACTGCGCTCTGGGTCTGCCATCGTGGATATGGCAGGTCCTATAAAATTTGAGCAGGAACTGGTCTGCTGGAAGCCAACACCTCCCTTTCCTTGAGCCCCATCTCCCATCAGAAGGATGGGGCCCAGCATGGAACTGGTTTACAGCGTGGAAGGCAGTTGTTTACTTTCCTTCATGTTTCATTAACTTCTCTGAGTAGTGTTCAGCCTCTTATACTGTTTTGTGTCATTTGTTACTACTGCCGGAGGTATAGACTTGATACAGACTTTGATTATGTTTATGGGCCCGAGCCGCTCAGGACTATAGTTTTCAAAACTCCCTGGCGTTCTTCAAGAAGTTTGCTTTATAACCACCGTGATATGAAATGGGCTTCTAGAAAACCAAATCCTTCGTTTCAAACAACCTTTCAGTTCTTGAGCTGGCTTTTGCTTTTCTGCGACAGCAGATACCAGTAGAAGGCAGATCTCCTCAGGTGGGAGGGGTCCAAGGAAAATCCCATGTGATTGACAGAGGCCCCCGGAGGGTCACTCAGGTCAGACGTAACATATGCCAGGTGATCAGGTGAAAATTCAGCTCCAGAAACTTGGAGAAGATCTCAGCTCCAGAAACCATTTTTAAAGAAAATTAAACTTTCTGAATGGTTTAAACATGTCTTTTTTGTTTTTTAATAGATCTTTATTGGAGTATAATTGCTTCACAATACCGTGTTAGTTTCTGGTGCACAACAAAGCGAATCAGCCATATGCATACACATGTCCCCATACCCCCTCTCTCTTGCGCCTCCCTCCCACCCTCCCTATCCACCCCTCTAGGTCATCGCAAAGCACAGAGCTGATTTCCCGGTGCTATGCGGCTGCTTCCCACCAGCCAACTATTTTACATTCGGCAGTATATATAACTTCTTAAATGTCTTTTCTTTCTGGAAAAGACATGCTTCAAGAAAATGAAGAAAAAGATAAATATTTGGCAAAACAATCTTTTCTACAAACGCCCCTGGGTAAAAGCAAATGAAAATGGTCCTTACTACCAGGCTGGGCTCTGTTCTACACCTGCATTTTGTTTCTCTTTCTTCTCTGTTTATTGTGTATATAAGTTTGCTTCATATGATTTCTTTTTTTTTTTTTTTAATAAATGTATTTATTTTTGGCTGCGTTGGGTCTTTGATGCTGCGCGCGGCCTTTTCTCTAGTTGTGGCAAGCGGGGCCTACTGTTCATTGCTGTGCGCGGGCTCCTCATTTCGGTGGCTTCTCTTGTTGCACGGGCTCTAGGCATGCAGGCTTCAGTAGTTGTGGCGCACAGGCTTAGTTGCTCCGCGGCATGTGGGATCTTCGCGGTCCAGGGCTCAAACCCGTGTCCCCTGCATCGGCAGGCGGATTCTTAACCACTGCGCCACCAGGGAAGCCCCATATGATTTCTTAATTAAATATTTAATAGCACATAATGGTGGAGGTTGGGTGATGTTAGGCTGTGTTTTATTGTGGTAGCTCAATGTGTGTATTTATACTTTGTTGGTAGTGTTTTAAACCACACAGAGGGCACATATGCCCTTCCAGGCAGAGACCTGAGTGCATCTCACAGAGAGCGCGTCTCAACCCCTGTTCGCTCAGAAAGCCCGCCTACGGCAGCACCAACACACAGACCCTAATGTGTCCCCATTTAACTGCTTCCCGTAAGGCAGAGCTCCCTTTTGCTTAGTGGGGAAACGATGCTTTGTTGCTTTGTCTTTCCTTTTAGAAAGTCTGATTTGTCTGTGTATAGACTGGAAGGGGGGATGGAGGTGGAGGCAGAGTATGCAGCCGACAGGGCCAAAAGGTAGTTGATTATTGGTAAAAGGGCAATTGTCATTGGCCCAGCATGAGTCACAGAGTAGCCAGCTGGGCTTGAGAAGGACGTTGCGGCTTGATATGTGTGTGGTGATAAGACATGTTGGGGTGGTGAGGTTGTCAAAGGGGTGAAATGCCAAGGGCCTTTAACTGGCCCAGAGAATTGAAAAGCAGGTCACTAGAGAGCTGGTTTGTTCAAAGGTGAGTTGGCGTTTACACAGGAGTTCTTTTTTCTGCAAGATGAGTGATGGCAGTGGTAGAGTTAGAGGTATGTGTGGAGAGGGAAGTGGGGGGCCTTTTCCTGGGTGCAGGTGGAAGAGCCTCACTGATGAAGTGAGGATATCAAGCAGAACTCTCTGTGGCCTGTTGCCAGAGTCTGGAGCTGCGTTTTCTAAACCTATTTAGGTCGTGGACCCATTGAGAATGTGGTGAATGCTTGCTATGGAACCTCATTCTAGAACAGGGTTTCTCAACCTTGAACTTGTGACATTTGGGGCCAGATAATTCTTTGTCATGGGGCCTTCCTGCGCATTGTAGGATGTTTAGCGGCATTGCTGGCTTCTGCCCGCTCAATGCCAGTAACAGTGATGACACCGCTAATGTCTCCAGACATTGCCTGATATCCCCTGAGAGGCCAAATTGACCCTGGTTTGAGAACCACTGCTCTAGAAATATACAAATATATCCAAAATTTCCAAGGGGTGAAGGTGTGCTGACCCTTGAAGACTATTCATTATGTTTTCTAGGGTGAATATAATATTAAAATATCTCTAGCACATTCTGTTCTGACTTCTTGGAGAAGTCTATTTCTATTGTGATGGAAATTTCTGTTGTGATGGAATCATGGATCTAAGTCTTTACCAACTTTCTGAAAGGCATGGAGAATTTTTATCCATTAAAAAAAGAGGGCAACTAAGCTTTATAAAATTTAAATTACTTATCTATGATGTCATGGGTTACAGAACCCAGATTCCCTATCTCCTAGGACCAACACACGTGAAACGTGGGTGAAGTCACTGTAGCTAATAAATACATCATTACACTGTACTTTCTCTTTCTTCCATCTTTGTCTTCCCTCATGCAAATCTGAGAAGCATTTGTCTTTTCACTGTTTGGAAAGCTCCTTTAGTCTCCAGTTGTATCAGACATATCTGAGCGTGCCTTTCCCAGAGAATCTACTCCTGCCCATGGCCTCTGCTGAGTGGTCAGTGGGGCACATGTCCCCGCTCTTCGCTTTATCCACAGGGGTGAACACTGACCTGAGGGGAAAGGGCCTGTCCCCAAGTTAACTGATGACTCATCACTTGTAGCCTGAATCAAAAGGATAAGCCAGACCAATAACATTCCTCCCTTGAAATTTGAACTTCGTGACCCAGAAGGAAGTGGCCTGTGGGTAGCAACCAAGAGAGGGGAGTTCAAAATCTCCTGATACTGAGGTCCTCCTGGAATCCTGGATCAGTCTTCAAGTTCAGTGTCAGAATGAATCAGTGTCAGTAGAGTTCCTATATTCAGTCTAACTAGAAATCCCCCTCATTGAGCCCTGTAATAAACACTCGGTATACTCAATGCAAGTGGGCCTTCTGATGTGGCTGCCTTTCTACCAGACACTCCACACACAGAGGTGAATGGGATTTTGAATGAATTATAAGGCTGGCTGTTTGTAGTACTCTAAGGCAACATTTCCCACAGGAAAGCAGGCATTGTCAGTGGGACTTGTAGGTGAACAAAGACATCCAAGTCTGCTATGATGGGGGCGGGTTCTGGCTATGGATTTGTGGCACGCTTCCCTTGATATGGGAAGTCAGATGTATGTGCATGTCTCTCCAGGTGTGGATGTTCTAGAGTCATTTAGTGTTTCTCTGGCTGAATATACAACATCTGTTGCTCTGTAAGGAGCTGCATCGACCACCCTAGTAAATGCATATGGTTATGTTTTGTGCTATGGGGATATTTCCTGAAAATAGTGTTTCATTTACCTGGGGCATTGCTGACTCCCCTTTGAGAACGTGGATACCATATAGCAGTGCTTCTCAACAGTGGTTGCCTGCCTCTAGGCAGGAGGGCATTTTGGACACGTTCCGGGGGCAATTTTGGTTGACACAATGATTGGGGGATGCCACTGGCATTTATGAGCAGGGGCTAGGGAAGCTAGATATTGATTTGTGCCATAATCCATATGAATTTTAAATGTCTCACAAGATCTATTTATAATTATCTGAACTTCAAACCTAATTCCATTTAACATAGAAGCACAGAGTAGTTTTGCTTGATTTTTATGGTCACTGAAATTTCCAGGGATGCAACCACCATTTAATTAAGAGGAGATTGTCCTTTTTGTTTGGAAATTTACCAAGAATTCTTCATTTCAGAAAATCATGTTGTCGACGTTACTGATGACAACTGCTGATTTATCATGATGCAATATATTTATATTAGTCTGCCTTGGAGCAGTTACATTTATGATGATTGTGTGTGTGTATGTGTTATAGGCATATCTATCTCAGTTTATGACCACAGTGGAAGGACCACCATTTCAGCGTAGGCCTCCGACTCTCATAACAATGTTGAATCAGAAAGAAACACCAAGGTTCTCATCACAGAGTAATATCTTGTAGTCAGATGTTACCACCTTTAGCTATGCGGCCCACTGTGAGTTTACATTTCTCTCTAGAGAATGTGAACATTTGCGCAATTCTTTACATGGAGTCAGACCTTCAGCTTCACCCCCATCAGATGGCAAAGCAGGATACTCCAGTGCTGAAGGAAGGGCACAGGTTTTCTCCAACTCAGCAAGAGGAAGCTGCTCTTGATTTTTCCTAACAACTGTTTCTCTCTCTCCTCTTGGCACTCTCTCTTTGATCCATGCTGGGTGGATTCACATGCCTCCGTCTTTTCCAGTAGCTCTCCCATTTTTCATTACAAGAGGATGACCTGCTCATGTGAAATATCAAGGTTTGAGGATCAGGTTCCAACAACTCTTACTTTCCTCAAAATGATCCTCCCTTTTAATGTTCCTTAGGTTATTTTTTCCCACTTGAAGTTGTTTAAATTTATGACTGTCATCTCCATTGGTCTTGGAAGAGCAGAAGTTCTTGGTCTCTAGAGCATGAAGACCTCTGCATTTGCCATGGATACCATTAATCCTTTCTTTATATAAGATTTTCTTCCCCCTTTCAGTGATTCCTTTATTGGCATCATTAACTTTTCCTGGATCTAGTGTCAACGATGATGTATGAGAAGAAATGTTCAAATAAGATTACTTTTGGCTGACAATTGAAATGACCTTTTATTTCTTAGCTTCTTCTCTAGCAGGATTAAAAACAGTCCACTTTATTGAGTACTTAAAATATGTCAGGCATTAATATGAGTTTTTGTGTATGTCGTTTCATTTAATCCTCATAAAAACTGTGTGAGGTAGATGCTATTATTATCCCCATTTCATAGATAAGGAATCTTGGAAAGGTTAAATAACTTGCCCAAGATTTCACAATTAATAAGTGTCCTTCTCTGTCCATCAAATATAAGTCATTTAATACCCTAAATAGAAAAGCATCCCAGAGAAGAATAAATTGAGAAAGGAGAAGACTAAATCCATCACCAAGACATTCCATCAGAGTTGTGGTCCTGATAGGCCTAGCTTTCCCCTGAATATTGGCTCACAATCACATTCTCATTACTCATATCTAAACTATAAATAGCAACACTATGTCATCTAGAGAAGAATGGCTATAACAGTTGATGCTAACAGATTTCAGTGTATGTCTCTTTTTACTTTAGTTGCTGTCCTGTTTAATTGGTAAATTACTCCTAATCAGAGAACTGAAAAGAATAAAATTTAAAAGCAAGTTACTTAATTTCTCTGAGCCTACATATCTGTTCACAAACATACGACCACTACTTTCCGTATGTTTGGGCGGGGGAGGATGGAGACTTGAAGTGTGGTTGACTATGGTTTATACTAACAAGGCCAGTGCTGTGGTTTTAAATTCTTTCATGTCTTTTCTCTATGCTATCCACAGATTATGGCCTTAATCTTGGTCCTGAACCATGGCTCTTCAGAGAGACCTGGGAGAAGATGAGTCCCTCTTCTACTGAGAAACACGTCAAAATGTTGGACACTGGGTAGGTAAGCTGCATGTTGTCAGTTGGTACTCAGCTCCTCGCAGACTTTCTGTTATCTCATATTTCTGGGACTGGAAACCTCCTCTCTACACAACTCAGACACCCTTGCCAGCTGGGTTCTACCAATGAGAGGCACTCAGGTGAGATTAGAAGATGGGAGGAAAGCAGAAGTCATTCTGCTTTAGGCAGTGATATGGGTGGGAATCCAGGCTTGTGGTTTTCTGCTCCACAGCGGCAGCTTTCAGTGGCATGTATGATGTCAGGAGCTCTGAGCAACACAACTTTTCCCTTTCACCCAGCCCTAGCATTTTCTTGCAGTTTCATATCTTTGATAACCCTTTGCTGTTTCTTATTAGCACTCCCAGCCCTTCCAGTATTTTTGTAATCAATTCTCTGTATTAAATCTCCTCCTCCCCTCCCGTTTGAAATGGAGTGGTTTCTATTTCCTGGCATAGACACCAACTTGAAAGTAGGTAGAGTGGAATTTATAAGAGCCAATAACATCATCTTCACAGATAAAAGACAATGTGATCTGTTGACTGATTTTATTTATTATAACATGCAAATAATTGTAGCTTAAAGATGACTTATATAAGGTAGAGTAAATGTTAAGTAGGCATACATAAAGCATCTGTCTAGCCCTAGTGGATTATATCCTCAGAACAAAAAGTAGTGCAATAAAACAAACAAACAACCCAAGGAAAAAACCATCTTAAACAATTTTCAGTAGTAATACCATAGGTAGACATGGCGGTATTTTTTCTGAGACTCCTCCCGAGCATTATGTGATAAAGCAAATGAATAATTATGTTGGTGTCTCTGTGTATCATGTTTTTCTGCGTGATAAAAAGGTGATGCAGATGTGAAATTCATGAGGTTAAGTTAAAAACTTTGTAGTCTTGAATTGCATTTGGAATGAACAGTTTAAACTCATGAGATATTTTATCTTTAAAAATGTATTTCTCATCCCCCCCAAACCCTAGAAACAACGACAGATCCATTAGCAATGAGCACCTTTAGTGCATAGATTGTCGTCTTTAAATATAATTTCCCATTTTAAGGAACCAGGGCTTCTTGGAGAAATGGCTGATTCTAGGCCTGGGACAGGAAATATCTAAGATGATTCTGGAACATCTTGTCATGCCACAAAGCAAGAAAGCCATCAAAGACCAATCGTGTTGTGTCAAAAAAGGCTCAGGAGCCCACTCAAAGAAATTTCCCTTGGCTAAATATGGATTAATATGAACGTCAGTAAAAGTAGTAACGATAGTAGATTGAAGCTCATAAAATACACTTAAATACATGAAGTTATAATTAAAAACAGAAAACATCATTGGCCACCTTTGGAGGGAGCCAACTCATGTAGCAGATGAATAGTTCTTTTACTCCACCTTCCTTTCGTGAGTTGTATCTCACAGTAATCAAATAATTGATTAGAGGAAAAAGATTCTAGCTAATAAAAAGGAAGGATAGGGCTTCCCTGGTGGCGCAGTGGTTGAGAGTCCGCCTGCCGATGCAGGGGACACGGGTTCGTGCCCTGGTCTGGGAGGATCCCACATGCCGCGGAGCGGCTGGGCCCATGAGCCATGGCCGCTGAGCCTGCGCGTCCGGAGCCTGTGCTCCGCAACAGGAGAGGCTACAGCAGTGAGAGGCCCACGTACCGCAAAAAAACAGGAAGGATAGAATTAGAAAATCACCATTCTGTTATCCCTAATAAATTAATAGATCTAGTCAGTGATCATCTAACTTTCTGATACCAATTCCAACGTGTGTGTGTGTGTGTGTGTGTGTGTGTGTGTGTGTGTGTGTGTTGGTGAGTTGGGGGCGTTCCCCACAGCACCAAGCAATTCTCGGACACCAGCTGAGTGTCCTACAATTCAACTCAATTCTGACACTATCTACTTGGAGATGGTATCAGAATCCACATGTTAGAGGCTCAGTCCCGCAAGACTGCCCTCCACTTCAGATGCCACACCAGTGCTCCCGACTGACTGGGTATAGACTGGGGGTTCCAACAATTTCTTCCTTGGGTTCGATTAATTTGCTAGAGTGGCTCACAGAACTCAGAGAAACATTTAACTTATCAGTCACCTGTTTATTATAAAAGGATATAACTCAGGAGCAGACAGATGGAAGAGATGTATAGCACAGGATATGGGGAAGGGGCTCAGAGCTTCCATGCTCTCCCAGCGTTCTACTCTCCCCTAATCTCCACGTGTTCACCAACCCATAAATTCTCCAAACCCCATTCTTTTGGGTTCTTATGGAGGCTTCATTACACAGGCATGATTGATTAAATCACTGGCCACTGGCAATTGTTTCAACCTCCAGCTCCTCTTTGCCAGGAGGTGTAAAGGGGGTAGAACTGAAAGTTCCGGTCCTCTAATCACATGGTTGATTCTCCTGGCAACCAGCCCCCATCCTTAAATCCTGCCTAAAGTCACCTCGTTAACATAACAAAAGACACCTTTGTTGCTCTCAGCATTTCGGAAATTCCAAGGGTTTTAGGAGCTCTGTGCCAGAAATGGGAAGACCAAATATATATTTCTTATTATAAATCACAATATCACATCATCAGTGACTGCTAACATTACAAAAAGGGAGTAAACTAGATAGTATGTTGAAAATTACTTAGAGGAAAATGTTAAACCACACTATGGAATGAAGTCAGTAAAACTAAGTCTGTGGGTTTTGACACATACATAAATTCTATGTACATACATTGTAATGTGTACATAAATTGTAAAAAAAAAAAAAAAAAGTAGTGGAGGGGAGCCTAAAGATTAAAAGAGACTTAAGAAGTATTGAATAATTGCAATGTAAAGTCTTTTTTGGATCCTGATCCAAACAAGATCATGAGACAATTGGAGAAATGTCAACACTGACTGCTTAATTAATTATGTAAGGAAATTATTACTTCTCTTTTGGTTCAGTAATTTTGTGGTCTTGTTTTAAAAGAATCTTTGTCTTTTATAGATGCATATTGAAGTATTTGTGGAGAAATGATGCCTGGAATTTGCTTCAGAATTGCCTAGGGAAGGGGGAATTATGGGGATACATATGAATCAAAATTGGCCATGAGTTGATAATTGTTGCAGCTGGATGATGGGTACATGGGGGTTTATGATATTACTCTCTCTACTTTTGTTTATGTTAGGAATTTTCTATAATGAAAGAGGAAAAAAATCCTAGGGAAGCCTAAGTAGAAGATCTTCTCAGCCCCCTGGTTTCAGGAAATTGAATACCTGCAGTTAGTGGTTGGTAGTTGCTGCCTACCAAGAGTTCCACAGATATTTCTACATATGGAGGTGTTACATCAGATCTTAAATACATTTTGGAACCAAATTGGTGCCCTTCCGCTTGAAAGATACGAAGGGCTAGGAGCCTCAAAAAGAATGTGTTTCCAATTGTTGCTGTAACAAATTACCACAAACTCTGTGGCTTAAAACAACACAGATTTATTGTCTTCACAGTTCTGGAGGTCAGAAGTCCAAAATGAGTTTCACTGGGCTAAAATCATTGTGTCAGCAGGGTTGCTTTCCTTCTGGAGGCTCTAGGGAAGAATTTGTTCCTCGGCTTTGCCATCTCCTGTCTACATTTCTTGGGCCCTTGTCGGCATCACTCTGCTCACATCTCCTCTGGCTCTTCTGCTTCTCTCTTTCATTTATAGGACCCTTATGATTCTACTGGTCCCACCCCGATAATTCAGGATATTCTCCTCATCTCAAAATCCTTGCTCACATCTGCAAAGTCCCTTTTGCCATGTAAGATAACATATTCCAAATTTCTGGGGATTAGGATATGGACATCCTTGGCGGGGGGTGGGTGGGCATTATTCTGCCTACCACAAAGAGAAATTAAGAAGTTGGGAAATAGGATTAATAAGGGAAAGTATATCAGTTAGGATTCAGCCAGGAAATAGGAGTCGTTCTAATAGTTTCAACAGAGGACATTTAATACAGAGAATTTGGTACACAAAAAATGGAAAATCTGAAAAGTCAAACAAAGGATGGTAAAGTACCCCAGAGTTTAAGAACAGCAGAAGCTACTGTCACTTCTAGGATGGGAGGGGTGCAGGAAGGAGGTGGTGTTACCAGAATCCAGGTGCTGAGCCATTCTGTGAGAATCATGGAAAGGCTTCCCAGTGGAATTTGGGAGCAAGGAGGGCTGGAGTGTCTGGTGGGGAGCTGGAATCCCAGAGGAGACATGGGCATCACTGGGAAATACAGTAGCTTTTTGTTATCTGTGGTAGCTGTGTTCTATCAGGTCACCATGAATAGTGAATTAGAAAATACCAAACCATTGCTCCTAGGGGTAATACAGGGTTAGGTTCCTGTGAGCCTCTGGTCACAACATTTTCTTCAGCTGATCAATATATAACCGTGTTTCATGTGTGTTTATGTTTGAAGTCATCTTACTTAATACATATATAAAATTGCTTCATTACTATTTAACTCATGGCCAACAGCACTATAACTCATGCCTGAATGAAGCTTATCTAACACAGGCATTTTCTCCATAAGATACATCACTGCCTGCTTGTGCTTGGGAGCACCAGACAGCACTTTGGCCTTGTGCTTGGGGGCCATTTTAAACAGTGAAATCACCAAAGAAGCAAAAATGAGAAAAACATGGCATAAATACATGAAAATGACACTTATTCACAGTATGAGAGCTGTGACAAGAAGACAGAGCATTACCTTGTTTGACCTCTGCTTGGGAACATGTACGTCAGAGGACTCACATTTTTCCTGCTCTGGGCATATCCATGAATGACCATGAAGGCACCACAAGTATTGATTTTGGAGTAACAAACAAATTTTAGTAAGTAGGAACATTTATAAACATTGAATCCATGAATGATGAGGCTGAACTGTACGTCCCAGGACGACGATGGAATAATAGCCTGGATTCTCTCCACCTCCCACCTTCTCGTCTTCTGCCACGGTTCTCTTCGGCTAAATAAGTTGCAAGGGAGTCTGAGAAGCAGAGTTGGAGAACACATCTGGTTACAAAGAGGTGGTGCAAAGCACACGAGGTTTAAAGAACTAAGATTTGGTGGTGAAAGAACTAATGAGAAGCATTCAAGGCACTTAATGATTGCCTTTAGATCTACAGATCTTATTATAGAGGTGATGATGACAGGCTGTTTTTAATTTCCATGAAACCAGTATCAACTGCTTTAAATTGAAATAGAAGCATGGAAGATTTATGAAAACTCTTCTACCTATGAGGACTGAGATCTAAAAATCCTTTAGAAAGGATGAATGAGGACTTTCCTTCCTTAGACATGTTAAAGGACCAGGCAGCTACTTACTTGCAGTTGTTGGTGGCTGGCCCATCTGGAGGTGCATACTCTGTGGGGTCTGGGCTGGCCTTCGCTCTAATTCTGCTTATGGTTAATATCACCTTGAACTCTGGAGAGTAGCAAATGCCACAGCAGCTGCCTCGCTGTCTTAGATCTGAGAGAGGAAAAGAAACCTGTTGTGGCAGAAGGGCGGTGGATAGAAAGCAAATCAACCAAAAGATTATTTCAGCACAGGGGTTGGTGGCTTACTTGTGATTTATGACACAATGTTTTTATTTGATCTGGCATTACAGGGATAAGTTATTGAGTGCTAATTGTATGTTGATAAGCTGTTCCTGCTTAAATTTATTCCTTCCTCAGTTTTTGTTAATTGGAGCATGTTGGAACAGAAGGGGAATTGTCCACTTACTGCCTGGCTTGGTTTATGCTGTTGCTAAAATGCCGAGTTATAATTGTGTCTTCACCATTATTTGTGCTAAGTGAATAAGGGAGCTCCTACTGGTGGGCTTTTTTTTTTTTTTCTTTTAACTTCCCATTAATGTGTATTTCTATTTCTCATAAATGAAATGTTAAAGAATAATATCACGCCTGGGACTTCCCTGGTGGCATAGTGGTTGAGAATCTGCCTGCCAATTCAGGGGACACGGGTTCGAGCCCTGGTCTGGGAAGATCCCACATGCCAAGGAGCAACTCGGCCCATGTGCCACAACTACTGAGCCTGCGCTCTAAAGCCCGCGAGCCATGAATACTGAGCCTGTGCACCACAACTACTGAAGCCCACACGCCTAGAGCCTGTGCTGTGCAACAAGAGAAGCCACCACAATGAGAAGCCCGCGTACTGTACTGCCACAAAGAGTAGCAGTGGCTCACCGCAACTAGAGAGAAGCCCGTGCGCAGCAACGAAGACCCAACGCAGCCAATAATTAATTAATTAATTTTAAAAAAGAATAATATCACTCGTATTTACTTGTTCAAATTTAGTCAAGTTGCAGCAGAAGGTAGGGTCAGAGGTGGACTGGCAGAAGGCTGGGGAATTCTGAATGCAGAGTTCATCATTTGAAATTTAAATTCTTTTTAGATAAAGCCGTCATGGGGAGGTAGGGGGAGACTGGGCTGGGGGCTAGGAGGGCAGGATACTGAATGTTTCTTGCATAGGTGGCTTTCTCTCTGACTAATCTCTCTCTCTCTCTCTGTCTCTCTCAGCGACTGGAGTGGCAGTGCAGTGTGAGAGGTCAGCAACAAGACTGGCCAGGCAGAGATGTGGGTGTGGATGGGATGGCGTGGTAACTGCCCGATTTCCGGGTCTTGTTTCTCAAGGGTCCCCATAATAAGTAATCTAACTCCAGGAAGGCTGAGCGTCCAGATTTTAAGAACCCAATATGGACGCAAAACAACAAATGGCCAGCAGGGTTATAAGTAGAAAAGCCAGGTTGAAATGAAAGAAACTCAGCAAGGGCACAGGAAATAGTAATCTTCCAAACAGGCATGCTAGATTCAGGGGACCCGAGGGCTGTCCATATGAGTCACTACACATGGCCCAAGGGGAGGCTTGTAAACACTAATCCCAGACAAAGAGCTCGCCCTCTGCCTTGGCTTTATGAACTCCGCTGGATGTGGGCAGGTGTGTACCTGGCTGTAAACCAGAGACAGGTGGACCCAACAGGTGCTAGGAGCTCCTGGCTACAGCAGGGACAGTGGGTGCCACCCTCCAGGCTTGTTCCTGGGACTCAAGTCCCCTTCCCCCTGTCCGCACGCTGCTGTGACTCCCCTCCCTCTCTCAGTTTTGTTCTTAGACTTCACATATAATCTCTTCTGGCTCATCTCCCTCAAATTAAAATGGGAAAGGGTTCCCTTTAAGTCATCGTTCGTGCAGCTTTCCTGGTCAAAGTAGAGGGAACCTTACTGGCCTCTGTGTAGAGAATTATTGAGGATCAGGTGAGTGTAGTTGCCTAAAGATACCTCACGCTAAGTGCTGAAGGAACCTTGCAACTTGGTAGCTTACCTACCAAATTGCCCTAGAGGTGTGGCTTGTGAGGGTGGGATCATGCTGAAATGTGAGGGAATGGCTCTAGTTCATTTATAAAGCCAGTTTGGCCATTGGTTAGTTAATTAAAACAGGGGTCATAATTACAGGATGATTAGCTAAAATGTCAGTGTTACTATGATGTCCTTCCTGGGGAAGAAAAACAGCTAAGTGCTGGCAGCCACAGACTCACAGTTGCAGCATTGCATGTTCTACTAGAGCATGCCAGGGCCCAGCAACACTTCTTAGGGACCATGGCAAATAGTGGAAGGAGAGCAGGAGAGGCAGCAGAGCCTTGGATTCTACCTTGGGTTTCACTGTTGCCAAGACTCCTTCTGCCTTTTTCCCGGGAATCTGGGGACATCCCAGGGAAGATTTTGGCTCCCACGGAGCTGGGAACAGGAGCTGGATCCTCTCAGGAACCGGGCTGCCTGGAGTGCTGAGACCTGGAGAGGAAGCCACGTCGGCATTCAGAGGAAAAAGCAGGGGTTCAAATCCCGGGGCTGGGGGAGCTGACTTGGGGTCCCGGAGCTGGATGGGAGACTGGAGTCAGCTCAGTGTGCATTGTCAGAAGACTTCATCCATGTCCCAGCCACCGAGCTGAGCCAATGGCCACCAGGAGCTTTAGACTGAAAGCAGGAAGCTAGAGAAAGCGTGAAGCGTAGAGCCCGTACGGAGTAACTCAGAAAGGTGACAGCACTTGTCCAGGACCACACAGCTGGAGGTGGCAGAGCCAGGGAGAGATCCAGTCCTCTGAACTCCAGGGAACGCCTTTTCTCTTAAAACCTCCACCTCACGTGTGATATCCAGGTCCGTTCTGACCTTGGGTTGAAAGGGACACTGAAATCGCCCCAAGCAACCATCCATGAAAATGAAATGGGATTCCAGAGGTATTTGAGCTCTGTATTAAACCGTTTTCCTATGTTTTAACTTGGTCAGGTAAGAATTATAGATGATGCTGGCAAAATTCTTGAGAAAAAAACAGGTGGTGGTCGCTCCAGTAAAGAGAAGGCTGTAGGTAGTTCCTGTTCCATAGAGCGGAAGGTTGGCATTAATACAAACTCTTGGTTTTCCTGGGAATTCGTAATCTTTTTGATTTTTCTATCTCCTGGGCTGTTATGGCTAAGACCTGGGTGGTATAAGTTTGCCCTAGACCTTGCTTCTCAGAGTGTGGTCCCCAGACCAGCTGAATCAGCCTCACCTGGGAACTTGTAAGAACGACAAATCCATGGGCCCCACTCTGGGCCTGTGGAATCAGAATTTCTGCGGATGGGCCCAGGAATCTGTGTCTTAACAAGGCCTCTAGGTGATTCTATCACACACTAAAATTTGATAAGCCCTGACCAGAATTAAAAGGCAGTTCAAGTAAAAAAACACAGAAGCCAGTACAAAGTAATGGTTCAAACTGACAATTACTAGCTTGGAGACCTTGAACAAGTAACTAGGCCTCAGTTTCCTTGATTCTGAAATGGTAGCCTCATGAGGTAGTTGGGGAGCTCCAGTGAGATAATGCAGAAAAAGCCAGTATGTAGCACCTTGCTACATTTTTAATTGACACTCAGTACATGTTACTTACTAGTTCTATGATTATTGTAACCCCAGATGGCTCTAGCCCTGGCGTCCCGTGGCGTGAGCTCTAGGCCCTTCCTCGTGCCCTTTCTCTCACAGAGCTTCCACAGCTCCGTGCAAACCTTGCACTGCTTTGGGGTGAGCGCCGTGGGACTGGGTGGGGCCTCCTGAGCACCTTGGGGAGTGCATCTCTAGCCCCTCGCTCGTTCCTGAGTTTCACCACAAAATCAAGACAGAATTCGACCATATTCTGTCCTACTTCATGGTATGGGAAGCAGGTTGTGGGAACCTCACATTCCAAGCCAGAAGTCAAGACCTGTTCACCCCAAGGATGAGTCTTCTTAGGCAGAGAGGGAGGCCCACATCTCAGCATCAGAGCTGCCCTCGGAAATCCAGAGTGCCGGGCCCTGCTGGTCAGTTGGTCCTGCCCTGGCCCTTCCTCGTGGCTACTGCCACCAGCATCCACACGGTCACTTTCGGAGCAAGAGGCCAGCCGCTCTCCCAAACCGCCTGTCACACAGAACACAGATACAGGAGTGGCAGCCTGGAGCAGCAGCTGCCTCCCTCGGGGCCACTGTAATGTCTCCTGGGGGGCCAGCCTGATTTTCCTTGGATGAGCCTTGGAAAATTAGTGAGCAATTCTGACTGGTTTAATTTTTCTCTCCTACGAACTTGAGAGACCATGTCCTCTTAGTCATCTTTGGAGAAGAAAGACAAGAGAGAAGAGACGTTTAAGGAAACACAGAGCAATTAATCTGTTCATTCACGTTCAGTAAGTGACTCTGTGCTCTGAGGACATTCTTTATTCTACAGACATTTATTGGGAACCCGCTCTGCATGGAGTGCTGGGGACAGCAGGGTGAATTAGGAATATTTCTGCCCTCAAGAATTCCGCGAGCTGATGGGGAGGAGGACAGGGCAAAGGGACTTCCATTGGGTGAGCTTTAACTGTGAGCCTGGCCCTGGGCTAAGTGCTTAATCCTCACAAGAACCCCCTGAGGTCTGTATTCTTATTCCCATTCTACAGATGAGGACATTGAGGCTGAGGGAGATGAGGTGACTGACTTGGAGGCACCCATTTGGAGAGTGGCAGGGCTCAGTGACACAAAAACCCTTCCTTTCTTTACTCTTCCACGCTGCCTTAGCGGGAGCATGTGCATCCATGTCTAGAGCAATGAACAGGAATGTTAGGTACGATGAGAAGGTGCAAAGTGTAGCTCAGAGGGAGAGGCATTGCTCTTGACTGCCATGTGGGCCTGGAAGCATAATCTAAGGGAGGGCATGGGCCTGGGGAAGCCAGTGGAGAAAAGGTCCTGAACAACGCTGTAGGGAAGGCTGGGCAAGGGGGTGGGATAGGACAGGCCCTGAGTGGCTCTGTTTGCCCTGAGCTAGGGCTGCAGGAGTCTGCTGTGTGGAGGCTGAAGAACCGAGCAGCCGTCATCTTGGGTCTGGCCTCGCCCTCAGTGTGATCCTGGCCAGTACCAGCTATCAGGCAAGATGGGATAAGTCAGGACAAAACTTGGAATAGGCCTTGCACTCCTAGATAAAAGTGTAATAAAAGCTTCTCAATGTGTTATACTTGGTTTCATTTTTATCACCATTATCTCCTTACCCACTCACATTTACTAAGTGCCACGTGTGCATAAAGTACTTGGCCTTAGGCTCAGAATGGGTCGGCGAATACTCATACCTCTCCTCGCCCAGCCCCTCTCCCTGGTCCACGCCAGTTCATAGCAACCTCTTCCTGCCGACGTCACATGAGAACGTCAGGAAGGAACTGGCGCGTGCAGAGAAGGAAGAAGGTTCCAGGTGCATTATGTGCCCTCATAAGGCGGTGAGATGAGTCCCATTTTATGGATGTGGTCACTGAGGCTCAGAGAGGTCAAGCTGGGGGAAGTGGAGCACTCTCTCTCCGAAGGTGGTGCCTTACGAGCTAAGGGGGTAGTTGACAGGTTTTGGGGGACAAATAAGAATCTATGATACATTTAGTTGATTTAGGTTAATCAATTAAAGTTAAACAACTTGTATTGCCTTAGTTGAGGCAGTATAGTAAAGCGGCAAATCAGATTGTACATTGCAGGCAGAGAGTCCTGGGTTCAAATCCTGACCCCACTTAGCTTTTCCGGGTCAATTCACCTACCTCCTCTGAGCCTTTCTTTTTTCATTTATAAAATCAGTATAATAGTACCTACTCTATAGGGTCATCAAGGTGAAGTAATACAGTTTATGTATAGTAGGTAGCTCTGTACTTGGCAAATGATGTTACCTCCTCTGCCCTGTCTTCTTCTCCAGGAAATGCTTGCTTCCAGATTAACTGGTTTGGACACATGAATATTGACCACTTGATCTGCTTATCCTAAGTATTATGTTATTTACTAGTGATTGCATGGCTATCCAAATACCTTGTTTCTTGGCCAAGCGCAAGGAAGCCAGTATAATTAGCATGGATGGCATGGTTGTCCTCCAAGAATGTCCTAGGTCTGCGTGGCTGGCCTTTGAAATTGCCTGGGTTTCATGATTTCAGAGCCCGTGGAAGTTCCATGTGGCAGATGGCTGGTTCTTCACCAACCTTTTTCCCTTTTCCTCTCAGCTAGACTAGTATTTCCCAGTTTCCCTTATAGTTAGGTAACTATGTGACCGAGTTCTGGCCAGTGAAACATGGGTGGAGATGATGGGGATGTGGAACGTGGGTGAAAAGCCTGGCCTCTAAGAATTTCTCACAAATCCTCCTCTCTTCCCACATCTGCTGCCAGATAGAGGATCAAGCAAAGGACTCCAAAGCTGTAGAGGATAGAGAACCACCAGATGGAAGGAAACTGGGTCCCTGAATGACTGAGTGGAGCAGAGTAACCATCCCATTCCACAGCCTGCATTGGTCCATGAGACAATATCTTACTAGGTTAAGCCACTGAAATTTGGGGCTTACTTATTTTTTTTTGTTTTGTTTGGTTTTTAACATCTTTATTGGAGTATAATTGCTTTACAGTGGTGTGTTAGTTTCTGCTGTATAACAAAGTGAATCAGTTATACATATACATATGCCCCCATATCTCTTCCCTCTTGCATCTCCCTCCCTCCCACCCTCCCTATCCCACCCCTATAGGTGGTCACAAAGCACGGAGCTGATCTCCCTGTGCTATGTGGCTGCTTCCCACTAGCTATCTATTTTACATTTGGTAGTGTATATATATGTCCATGCCACTGTCTCACATTGTCCCAGCTTACCCTTCCCCCTTCCCGTATCCTCAAGTCCATTCTCTAGTAGGTCCTCATCTTTATTCCCATCTTGCCCCTAGGTTCTTCTGATCATTTTTTTTTCTGTTTTTTAGATTCTATATATATGTGTTAGCATACGGTATTTGTTTTTCTCTTTCTGACTTACTTCACTCTGTATGACAGTCTCTAGGTCCATCCGCCTCACTACAAATAACTCAGTTTCATTCCTTTTTATGGGTGAGTAATATTCCATTGTATATATGTGCCACATCTTCTTTATCCATTCATCTGTTGAAGGACACTTAGTTTGCTTTCATGTCCTGGCTATTGTAAAAAGAGCTGCAATGAACATTTTGGTACATGACTCTTTTCGAATTATGGTTTTCTCAGGGTATATGCCCAGTAGTGGGATTGCTGAGTCGTATGGTAGTTCTATTTTAAGTTTTTTAAGGAACCTCCATCCTGTTCTCCATAGTGGCTGTATCAATTTACATTCCCAGCAGCAGTGAAAGAGGGTTCCCTTTTCTCCACACCCTCTCCAGAATTTATTGTTTGTAGATTTTTTGATGATGTACATTCTGACTGGTGTGAGATGATATCTCATTGTAGTTTTGATTTGCATTTTTCTAATGATTAATGATGTTGAGCATTCTTTCATGTGTTTATTGGTATTCTGTATATCTTCTTTGGAGAAATGTCTGTTCAGGTCTTCTGCCCATTTTTGGATTGGGTTGTTTGTTTTCTTGATATTGAGCTGCATGAGTTGCTTGTATGTTTCGGAGATTAATCCTTTGTCAGTTGCTTCATTTGCAAATATTTTCTCCCATTCTGAGGGTTGTCTTTTGGTCTTGTTTATGGTTTCCTTTGCTGTGCAAAAACTTTTAAGTTTCATTAGGTCCCATTTGTTTATTTTTGTTTTTATTTCCATTTCTCTAGGAGGTGGGTCAAAAAGGATCTTGCTGTGATTTATGTCATAGAGTGTTCTGCCTGTTTTCCTCTAAGAGTTTGATGGTGTCTGGCCTTGCATATAGGTCTTTAATCCATTTTGAGTTTGTTTGTGTATGTTGTTAGGGAATGTTCTAATTTCATTCTTTTACATGTAGCTGTCCAGTTTTCCCAGCACCACCTATTGAAGAGGCTGTCTTTTCTCCATGTATATTCTTGCCTCCTTTATCAAAGATAAGGTGACCATATGTGTGTGGGTTTCTCTCTCGGTTTTCTATCTTGTTCCATTGATCTAGCTTTCTGTTTCTATTCCAGTACCATACTGTCTTGATTACTGTAGCTTTGTAGTATAGTCTGAACTCCGGGAGCCTGATTCCTCCAGCTCCATTTTTCTTTCTCAAGATTGCTTTGGCTATTCGGGGTCTTTTGTGTTTCCATGCAAATTGTGAAATTTTTTGTTCCAGTTCTGTGAAAAATGCCAGTGGTAGTTGGATAGGGATTGCATTGAATCTGTAGATTGCTTTGGGTAGTAGAGTCATTTTCACAATGTTGATTCTTCCAATCCAAGAACATGGTATATCTCTCCACCTATTTGTATCGTCTTTAATTTCTTTCATCAGTGTCTTATAATTTTCTGCATACAGATCTTTTGTCTCCTTAGGTAGGTTTATTCCTAGATATTTTATTCTTTTTGTTGCAGTGGTAAATGGGAGTGTTTTCTTAATTTCACTTTCAGATACATTAGTGTATAGTAGGGGACTTTAACACCCCACTTTCACCAATGGACAGATCATCCAAAATGAAAATAAATAAGGAAACACAAGGTTTATTGATACGTTAAACAAGATGGACTTAATTGATATTTATAGGACATTCCATCCAAAAACAACAGAATACACATTCTTCTCAAGTGCTCATGGAACATTCTCCAGGATAGATCACATCTTGGGTCACAAATCAAGCCTTGGTAAATTTAAGAAAATTGAAATCATATCAAGTATCTTTTCTGACCACAGTGCTATGAGACTAGATATCAATTACAGGAAAAAAATCTGTACAAAATACAAACACATGGAGGCTAAACAACACACAATAACCAAGAGATCACTGAAGAAATCAAAGAGGAAATTAAAAAACACCTAGAAACAAATGACAATGAAAACACGACAACCCAATACCTATGGGATGCAGCAAAAGCAGTTCTAAGAGGGAAGATTATAGCAATACAGTCAGTCCTATCTCAAGAAACAAGAAACATCTCAAACAACCTAACCTTATACCTAAAGCAATTAGAGAAAGAAGAAGAAAAGAACCCCAAAGTTAGCAGAAGGAAAGAAATCATAAAGATCAGATCAGAAATAAATGAAAAAGAAATGAAGGAAACGATAGCAAAGATCAATAAAACTAAAAGCTGGTTCTTTGAGAAGGTAAGCAAAATTGATAGACCATTAGCTAGACTTACCAAGGAAAAAAGGGAGAAGACTCAAATCAATAGAATTAGAAATGCAAAAGGAGAAGTAACAACTGACACTGCAGAAGTTCAAAGGACCATGAGCGATTACTACAAGCAAGTCTATGCCAATAAAATGGACAACCTGGAAGAAATGGACAAATTCTTAGAAATGCACAACCTTCTGAGACTGAACCAGGAAGAAATAGAAAATATGAACAGACCAATCACAAGCACTGAAATTGAAGCTGTGATTAAAAATCTTCCAATAAACAAAAGCCCAGGACCAGATGACTTCACAGGTGAATTCTATCAAACATTTAGAGAAGAGCTAACACCTATCCTTCTCAAACTCTTCCAACATATAGCAGAGGGAGGAACACTCCCAAACTCATTCTACGAGGCCACCATCACCCTGATACCAAAACCAGACAAGGATGTCACAAAGAAAGAAGACTACAGGCCAATGTCACTGATGAACAAAGATGCAAAAATCCTCAACAAAATACTAGCAAACAGAATCCAACAGCACATTAAAAAGGTCATACACCATGATCAAGTGGGGTTTATCCCAGGAATGCAAGGATTCTTCAGTATATGCAAATCAATCAACATGATACACCATATTAACAAATTGAAGGAGAAAAACCATATGATCATCTCAATAGATGCCGAGAAAGCTTTCGACAAAATTCAACACCCATTTATGATAAAAACCCTCCAGAAAGCATAGAGTGAACTTTCCTCAACATAATAAAGGCCATATATGACAAACCCACAGCCAACATTGTCCTCAATGGTGAACAACTGAAACCATTTCCACTAAGATCAGGAAAAAGACAAGGTTGACCACTCTCACCACTCTTATTCAACATAGTTTTGGAAGTTTTAGCTACAGCAATCAGAGAAGAAAAAGAAATAAAAGGAATCCAAATCGGAAAAGAAGAAGTAAAGCTGTCACTGTTTGCAGATGACATGATACTGTACCTAGAGAATCCTAAAGATGCTACCAGAAAACTACTAGAGCTAATCAATTCATTTGGTAAAGTAGCAGGATGCAAAATTAATGCACAGAAATCTCTTGGGGCTTACTTGTAATACCTATTAGCCTGCCCTAAGTAATATAGCCTGCTTATGACTTATAGCAAGGTATTTCCAGCCATCATTAATACTGTCTCTAAATGACCCTATAAAATGAAATGCCCTGGGAGGAGTAATGTATTTCCTTACATTAGCATAAATTATTTATAAGCTTAGCCTGCCAGGTTCAAGCAGGGCCCTCTAGATATGTGGCACTGTTTCTTTCTTTTTTTTTTTTTTTAAGGATTTAAAAAAAATTTTTATTTTATTTATTTATTTTGGCTTCATTGGGTCTTCTTTGCTGTGCGCGGGCCCTCTCTAGTTGTGGCAAGCAGGGGCCACTCTTTGCTGCGGTGTGCGGGCTTCCCATTGCGGTAGCCTCTCTCACTGCGGAGCACGGGCTCCAGGCGCGCAGGCCTCAGTAGTTGTGGTGCACGGGCTCAGCACTTGTGGCTCACCAGCTCCAGAGAGCAGGCTTAGCAGTTGTGGCGCACGGGCCCAGTTGCTCCGTGGCCTGTGGAACCCTCCCGGACCAGGACTCGAACCCATGTCCCCTGCATTGGCAGGTGGACTCCCAACCACTGCGCCACCAGGGAAGCCCAGCACTGTTTCTGATGGCATGTGCAGATGAGGTGGGGAGATGGCTGGTACAGTGGTTCTCAAAGCATCAGTATCACTGGTAACTTACTAGAAATGCAAATTTTTGGGTGCTATCTCAGATCTACTGGATCAGAAACTTTGGGAGTGGGGCTTAGCCATCTGTTTTCACAAGCCCTGCAGTGGTTCTGATGTACCAGGCAAATATTTGAGAACAGTTGAAGGAGGAGGACTGCTGGAGACCTGGAGCTTATATCTGGGGAGAGCAGAACACAGTGGGGTTCACAGCAACTGCTCTGGTGCAGACCAAGGGCACAGGGTAAAGAGCACAGGGGAGAGGGAACAAAGGTGAGTACTTTACAGTTTTCCAATGATCGTATCATTGACTGTGGCCCAAAAGTTAAGAATTTGGTTTGTCCCTCCATAGAGGACTAATTACTACACCTGAATTCTTAGTATTAGTTTGCCATAACAAAATACCACAGACCGTATGGCTTACACAACAGAAGTTTATCTTTTCGCAGTCTTGGAAGGGTTAAAGATTAAGGCACAGTTTTGATTTCCGCTGAGGACTCTCTCCTTAGTTTAAAGATGGCTACCCTAGTGCTGCCTCTTCACAAGCCTGTCCCTCTGTGTGCACACACCCTGTTGTCTCTTTATATATCCTGGTTTCTTCAGATTAGATAAGGGCTCTACCCCAATGGCCTCATTTTAACTTAGTCACCTCTTTAAAAGCACAGTCTCCAAATACAGTCACATTTTAAGGGTCTGGGGGTTAGAGCTTCAACATAGGAATTTTGGGAGAGACACAGTTCAGTCCATAACAGCTGTGGAATCTGGAATATTACTACTTTCTTATTTTCCTGTGCCTCTGAGAACTTCCTTGAATAATCCTGGAGACAAAGATAATTACGTGCTATATTTAACGTCTTCTTTGGAGTAAAAAGCTTGCTCTACTTTATTCTAGCAGTGAAGTTAGAACTGAGTTAATATTTTTGGCAATAAGTTGGCTGATGGAAACTAGATCTCGATAAAAGTAATGCAAAAGTAAATGGGCCCTGTTTTAAATAGAGTTTCCTGGACCTCTCGGGCAGCTGGAGGTTAATTTGTGAATGAATGTAGAGTGTTTGGCAAATAGGGACTGTAAAACAACTTCATAATCTGGTGGAAACCTGCATTTTGCCCTGAGTTGATGACCAGTTAGTGCCGTGGCAAATGGGAAAATACTTTCCTTGAAATTTTGTTCTTTGGAAATAAACAAGAAGATCCTTTGTTAGGATGGAAAAATGAGTTCCTCTGAGATGCTTTTGAGTCAATTTGGTGTGTTAGTAAGCTCTGGTATTAATCTTAAATAATGACTGAGTAATGCGGCAGAAAAATAGAATGGGAAAAAAAATAGATGGGCAACTCTTCTTGAAACTCATGTTTCACAAGCTTGTATTGTTGTTCCCAAGAGAAGTCTTCAGCATGTCAAAGGATTGCTTTATCTTTCATTCTATTCATGTGGGTCTCCCCTTGCCTTTGCTCCCTCGCCTTCATATTAACTAGCAGGGGTCACAGATTTGGTGCCCCTGCTGCCAAGGTGAGCTTTGCCATAACAGCTTCAGGTAGTCTAAACTTGGGGCAATTTAGCTGCCTTTAAAATCCCACAGAATGAACTTTCTTATCATTTGTTAACTGCCAGGGCAAAGTTCACTGAAAAACATTCTTACTGCTAGTCTGTGAAATGGTGGCTGTTGAAGTCCTATGCATACAGGCACGTTAGCCTATGCTCAAAATATGCTTATGGGGCAAATTCTGATATGATTAATGTTGGCATCATTGAGCATACATTAGTGGAATTTGCATATATAAAATTTGAATAATGTTCAAGGACATTAAGTGATTTCAGATTTAATAGTGATAATCATAGCTAACATTTATTGCAGTATTACATGCCAGACACTGCTCTAAACATTTTGTATAATAATTAATCCTCACAACAGGTCTACGAAATAGGTCCTATTATCACACCCATTTTATAGATGAGAAAATCGAGGCACAGAAAACTTCAGTAACTTGTCCAGGATGGAACAGCTGGCTTATACGAAGCTGGGCTGTGAGCGCAGACAGGCTGACTCCAGAGCCTACCCTCCCACACCCTGGGCCACATGGCCATAGCCGTTAAGCACACTGAGGCAGGAAAATGGCTTTGCCTTGCCAGGGCAGGTGGTACAGAGCTGAATGGAGGCTTCTCTCCCAAGATAGGGCTTCATAAAACTGGTATTCATCTCAAAGTGTTATTTTGGGGAGTTTGTAAATAAAGTGTGAGTCTGTAGTTTGTAAACGAAGTGTGAGTCTGGAATCCTTGTTCCTTCCCCCTGGTCCTTTTGGAGAAACTCTTGTGCGTGTATGCTTGTGTGCGGCCAACAGGTGCCTACTGAGGGCTATTTGGAGGGCCCCTGAGAGCTGCAGTCTTGACTGAGACAGCCCCTGCTCTCCAGGAACACAGCAGAGTCTGGGAGAGCCCAGACTCCAAGACATAATGACACCACAGTCTGACAGCGCTGAGAGTAGAGGTCAGAGTCAGGAGCTGGGTGAGGACACTGGGGAAGGATTTGCAGAGGAGAGAATGAGCTAACTATAAAGGAACGACAGTACTTTACCACGGAGTAAGGTGGGGAGGGGGTGTGTCATTGTATAGAGGGGAAGGGCATGAAGTGCTCCTCACTGGGGTTGCTAGTGGGGGCCATGATGGGTGATGAGCCCCAAGGGTTGGGGCATGAACTTTATCTTGGGGGGGATGCACAGTCAGTCGAGGTTCGTAAGGGAAGTAGTGCCATCCACAAGGACATATGTGCTTTTTTAGCAAATTAAGGATGGATTTGTCCAACTGGAATGTGGTTGACTCATGAAAGAGTATTTATGATTCTAGGAATGGCCTTATGCTAATGTGGAAGAAGTGACAGTCTTGGTAGGAGAGGCAAACACCTCTCCTACCTGTTTGCTAACGTTTGGGATCCCATAGTTAGAGACTTGTTCCTTTGCTTAAATGCCATCTCCTATCACTTGTAAGATATTCTCATAAGTCACTTAAATATAGCCACGCTAGCATACACGAGCAGCTTTCCTGAGTGAAGGGTGTGGTGAAATATGGGGAGAAGTGGGAAAGAATGTAGGGGAGTACAGCGGCGAGTTTGAACACATGGAGTATATATAGTGATAATCCAAAGTGGACTCAAAACTTGGTTACACTGGGAGGTAATGTAATATCAGGGTCAAATAGGAAATGATGCGGAGTTGTGAATTGTTTTCAAATGATTTAAATCATTAGCTCATTAAGTACTTTAAAACCGCAAAGATTTATCTAAACAATTTTGAACGGGTATCAAAGCACTTCTTAGTTGCAGACAACAGAATTCAGTCCTGGCTAATTCAAGCAGAAAAGGAGTTTGTTAAGGGATATTCAGTAGCACATAGAGTCTGTAGGAAGGCTTGGGAACAGGCATGGAGTCTCTGTCTATAGCCAGGAATGGTGACCATGCAGCAGAACTGGTCCAGTGGAGACCCTTCTGCTTTCACATTGGGCACAGATGCTACACCAGGCAATGCCAACGTCACTGATGTTGGTGTTGAATGATTCCACCAGAACTACTAAATTGCCTCTGGAACCTGTGTCCACTTTCACCGGAAAGTGATCCTCAGAAACACCTCCTTTTTGGGTCACGAGATTCCATGGTAAAGTTGAGTAGGTGTGTTCTATGGATGAAACTTGGTTGCATGCCTGCTCCCAGTGCTGGGGGGCTAGAAAGGTGAGTATCTTGTACTTTTGGTGATAGGTTGACCGTCTTCGACCAAGACACATGGGGGGCGTGTCCCCAGATCCGAGGGCCAGGGAGCGTGGAGGCCAAACAGAATGACAAGGACCCACCACAAAGAGTAGCTTTTGTACATGTTTCTGATGCTGCCTAAGAGTCACACAGGACAAAGGGAACTTTAAGCCCTGCTAATAGTGATGCTACTAAATATTTGAAAAGTAGAGCCTTCTATTTCTTCCTCATCCACTAGCCAAAAGCCAGTACATTTATGTCAAAATAAGAAAAAAAATTGCTCAGTTTTAAAATAAGGTTTATACTTTAACGTTGGACTTAAGAAAACTCCCCCCTCTGTCTTTGTCTTTTTTTAAGCGCTGTTTCTGCCATATTCTCCAAACCTGGTTAAAAATAACCCAAGTAAGTCTTTAAAAAATGTATTATGTAGCAAAGAGTTCTAAGAATGTGTCCTCTTATATGTATAAAAATGAAGCCCAGTTATAGCAATAAATTTTGACTGGAATGCAGAGTGACTCAGTCAGAGGGGCATGTCATGTGACCATGATGACAGGCATTCATTCATAATTTGATGACTTCTCCATCTAGAATCTGGCAGTCTGACAGCCCAGCACCTGCTCTACCCCAGCAGTGAGCAAGGAATACCTCAGCTGTAAACGAAGGGATGTGGGTACAAAGAGATGTTTTATCATTCAGTATTTTTTTGGTCTCACTGTCCAAGTATGTAAAATTCAACCTAAAACCTTCAGGTTGACCATAAAAAAGACCCGAGGACCTCACCATTCTGCACAAAGCTCAAGGAGTTGCCTGGAGAAACAATTTATTTTCTGTAACTTTGCAGACATATAAAAATGAATAGGTTGTAAAGAACATTAACAAGTTAGTATTACAGTATCTCTAAAATTTTCAATGTACATACTCACTTTAGGGGAATCTACCCTACAACAATGAAAGCATCAGTATTTAAGGATATATTTACAAAGATGTGTTTACTTCAGTATTGTTTGGAGTGGGGGAAAAAGCAACCCTGAATGTCCATTAGTAGAGGAATAGTTGAATAAATTTGGTTACATTCTTACTGTGAACTATTATGTGTATGTTTAAAAGAATGATTTTATATGTATTGACCTGGAAGGCTGTCCCTATATATTGTTATATTTTAAAATCCATTGCCAAAAAAATGCACAGAGGATAAGTAAACCCATCTTTATACAAACACATATGTGTTTGTACATTTATATTTGCTGGGTGAGTATTGAGAAGTATGTGGAAGAATATTATAAGCCAAATTGTCACTTTTCTCCGAGGGATTGTTTAATGTTACAACAAACACATATTAGTTGTGTAATTACAATACAGAGAAGGAAATGTACTTAACCATTTAGGATATGGTGAGGATTTAATGACACAATATTTATAAAATGCTTTTTATGATCCCTGGTCTCTAGTAAGCATCTGAGAAATGCTGGATATTATTACTTGATTTTTTTTTTCCTGGACTGCTGCAACATACAGCAGTCTGGCCCTTGCCTTCCTCCACACTATTATTTATTGCAGTCTATGTTCCAGATGGCTCGTAGTCTCTGAGGAAACCACACGCTATCGCTGTCACCCTATGCCTGTGTGTATAAAGTCCCCAGTCTTAGAACCTCAGGTTCCCCCTCCTTCACCTGAGTAGCTGCTTTGTACCCTTTGGGCCTCAGTTTAAGTGCCTTCTCTGACCTGCAAGTGAAGGTGAGAGATCTGTTCTCTCTGGGCTGTCTGTCGCATGTGGCAATACCGTTACCCTGTTGGAATAGTCTGTCTGTCTGTGGGGCTGCGTCTACCCATCTTTGCATCCTCAGCATCCACCCCAGGGCCATGGAATGGGTACTTGGTAAACATTGATGGAGCAGCTGAATGAACAGTGGCTGCATGACCATACTGGAAGAGAAAGAGGCAAACTGGTTTCTCAGGAAAAGCTCAGGAAGCCAGACAGGCGCTGTGTCACTGTTTGAGTTCTAGGTGCCTGCTTGGGTTATTCAAGCGCAGTGTTTTCATGTCTCAGGCTTTTGCAAATTGGGAATGGACTAAGGTGTTCCTGCTTTTTAAATGACTAATTTGTTCAGATTATCATATAATGTCCCTCCAATGTCAAAGTTATTAACTTACCAGGACAGTTAATAACCGCTCTTTATTGACTTTCTGCATATGTACAAAAACCTCAGTTTAACCAATGTCAGATAAAAGCAATTGAGAAAATATATTGCAGAATGGAAACTCCAGGAAGAGCTTTGCGGTTGGTAACTGAGACTACCATGTGAACAAGAGGTACAGTCCTTAAATGGCAGAGGACTCATTTCTTGGCCCTGTTCAAAATACAATTTTCTTTTTTTTTTACATTTATATTATATACATTTTAAATAATTGTTTCTTTATCTTTGTTAGGTTATTACCATTAGAAAACATGTTAAAGTGTATCATTACATTATTGCAAATCTGGTGGGTGAATTAATGATATATATTATTTTAATAGAGACGCCTATTAATCAGAAAATTTTAATGACCAGCATAAAATACTATTTTCAAAAAAGGTAAAATTATGACTCCCACACAGAAATCAAATTAATATATGTTAAAATTTTCCCTTAATTTATTAATTGACGAGCGAACACAGACAGATGTTATTACTGATTTAAAAGAAAATCCAAAGAAAGACACATTGCAGATGACCAACATCGAATTGAGTGAGGAAATGGAGGCAAAATTGAGTTTTTCATGGGGAGGTGATGATGGTAAAGGAGTATTTTCTGAAAAGGACAGAATTTGCATGTCTACAGACAAGAATTATTTTGCTAATAAATTTTAGTAGGAGTGTATTCCAAATATTGCATGGGACATACTTGTACAAAGTAAAAGTTCATCTGAAAATAAAATTTTACTGCTGATCCTGTTTATTACTTTTACTTTTTTTTCCCTCTAAATCTGGCAACCCTATCTGAGTTGAGCATTATTATAATAGTTCATCTCTAAATCCACTAGGTCAATAACCCGCCTACCCCCAAAATGGCAAATTGTTATGTTTTCCACCAAACCTACTTCCTGATCTATATTCCATATTGCAACATGTGACATTCTCATCCAGTCTTATCCAAGGTCATGTTCTCTCTCCTTACTTACATTCAATTGATTAGTATGTACTCTATTCTCCAAACCGTGCAGTTGTCTTCATCTCTATTGCCTAAGCTTCATGTCAGGGTCTCATCCTCTCTGGCCTAGAGATTTGCAAATTTCCTAAATTAATCTTTCAGTTTTTATTTTCACCAGTCCCTCCTACATGTTGTTGACAGGTTGTATTTCTGGATTAAATTTTCCCCTCCTTACTTCCAACAGGAGGTGGTTCAAACCCCTTAGCCCGGCCTTTCGCAGTCTGACCATGTTCTACTTTCTGGTCACCATCCTCACTGCCCCACCCTCCTTCTGCTCTAGGCATAATAGTTGTTCACAACGCTGAGTCTCTGCACATGCTGTTTGCTATGCCTGTACTGCTGTCTCCTTCACTCTCTGCTCCCAAATCCTGCTTCAAGAGCCTGCTTAAATGTTACCTCCCCTCTAAAGCCTCCCTGTGTTCCAAAGCTGTCCCCTCCCAACCCATTCAATCTTCCTTTCATTGAGTTTCCATTGTAGCATTATATTATTAAAACATGTCAATAATTGTACTGTTTCTGTCTTGCTCAAAAGACTGTGAGCTTCTCAAGGACCAGGGTTATGTCTTACTCATTGTTTTAAATATACAGTACCTAGCATAGTGCATGACAACTAGTATGCATACAGTATCAGAAAAGAAGTAAATACCTATAACTCTTATATCTCCACCAGTGAAAAATTATCATGGAATACCTGAAGATGAAGTTGCAGCAAATGAAGGTAATAGGAAGCTAACCAGTTAAAGGTGGAATAGCGACCGATGCCTGTTCAGGTTCATTGGATTTCACCCAAATGATCATGCTTACACATGCAAGTACATGTTTATTAAGCATTAAGCATATAGGTACAGATGTCTAGCACAGAATGAAGACAGCAGGGACTTGTTGTCCTTTCTGTCCCTCCAAGCGTGAGAAGCACAGATGAAACTTATTGTTGTAACAAGATACATCTGATCACCTTCAACGTAACAGTATACATCTCAGCTCTTCCAGAATACTTTTGAATACATCCAACGTTTATTCCTGTGAACAGTTTTCCTTGTAGAGTTCATCGTCTGGCCATGGCCTACAAGTGAAACCCCCATTCAGCCCCCAACAATATCTGAGAAGTCAAGAAGAGAGAAACTCCTTACAAACATTACAGTATTAAGGGCTTTTGCTTATTTCATTTCTTCCATCAGGACTGTCATTCGTGAATTTCTCATAGTAGAACTAAAAATTGTTTATCAAGATGTTACAGGTGGAAAGAGAGAGAGGTAATGCCATTTAAAAAATGTAGTCTAGGGATCGCCTGCATCAGAACCCTTTGGTGTGCTTGTTAAAAAAGCAGATTCCTGGACTTCCCTGGTGGCACAGTGGTTAAGAATCCACCTGCCAATGCAGGGGACACGGGTTCGAGCCCTGGTCCAGGAAGATCCCACATGCCAAGGAGCAACTAAGCCCGTGTGCCACAACTACTGAGCCCACGTGCCACAACTACTGAAACCCGTGCGCCTAGAGCCCATGCTCCACAACAAGAGAAACCATGGCAATGAAGAGTAGCCCCCGCTCGACGCAACTAGAGAAAGCCTGTGCACAGCAACAGAGACGCAATGCAGCCAATCACTTCTATTGGTGAGAGAAGCAAGTGGCTCTGTGTGCTGAGTTAAGGATAGATTTTTTTTCCAACTGGACACGACTTTAGGATAACATGTAGGATATTGGAAAATGGAGCAAAGAGCATGTTTCTGAATAGGGGATAAAGTGCACTGTGATGTCTGACGTTGCTGAATTGAAGTTAAATGAGCAAGGATTCATTCTCAGAGGCAGGCCAGATCCTCCTAGACACTCTGGTGGACACCTGATAAAACTCCCATTTTTATACTAGGGTATTCAGTTTCTTTAAAGCCTCTTTTTGTTACTACAATATAAACAATTAACCAAGCACTTATTACCTCCCCTTTTATTTCAGATTTAGAAATGTTGGCACTTGGAGCATGATGTAAAGAAATGTGACAAAAGGGCACAAAATTGGTGCCTTTGCTTCGAGCTCCAGGCTAAAACTTTCATCTATAGCTTTGGTCCTTCTTTATCTGAATCTAAAATAGAAAAGATGATTAACAGACCGTGCTGCTCCTCTCTCTTCTTGAATAGCTGACCTTCGTGCCTCTCTTTCGCAGCTGGGTCCCATTGCCTGCGTGAACACAGAACTCACTGGGAGCATCCAGTCCCTCTGCTCGGTCCTCCTCTTATTTCTCACTTCCTTTCTGGGGGATAATCTTAATTTAGCCTAAAACATTTCTCAGCCACAGCCCTGGAGCTCTCAGCATTTTGCATACTTTATGTCTTAAGAGGCTAACCTGTTAAGCAGACAGCTTAAACACTTGTAGTGGTTTCCTTATGGGTCCCTTGGTAAAGTACCCCAGGTCTGGGGGAGGCTCGGCGATATTGCGATTGTGGTAGGGTTGTGTAAATACAGCACAGATTCCTGTGGGTTTGATGCTCTTTTTTCCAATGTTTTCAACCTCTTCAAGATGGGTGCTGTTACTGCCATTTTGCAGATATATTCAGGCTTAGGTTAACTGACTTACCCTAGGCCACACAGCTAGAGAGTGGTGATATCAGATTTGAATTCCAGGTCTGTGTGGCACCAAAGTCTATTTTCTCCACATCAGCAAATAGTTTTCTTAGGAAAGACTGATAAATAGCGCCCTTGGAAAGCTGGAAAGCTGTGGAAAGCCGAGAGCTGAGAGTAAATTTGTCGTAGCTAATCTTCCTTTGGCCTTTAGTGGCCTGGGTACAGCTTAATTAGGGCAGCTCTTGTAGCTATTTCAGGTTTAAGTTTACTGTGTACGAAAGAAACAGAAGCATCCAGGGTGCTAGAGAGGAGAGCACTGGGGAATCCAGGGAGAAGTTTAAGACAGAGGAAGTGGTGGAGGAACTGACAGGTGTAAGAGCAGAATAAAAGATTCATGGTGTGGCCATACGTAATTACCACTGATTTAGTAAGAATCTGCTTTAGAGTCATTGCTAAAATCTGTGAGCCTCCTTATGGGTGGGATATTTACCTTTAAAAAGTAAAAATTAAAAAACTGCATTTTAGCGTTGATTTTTGATTTTATCTACAAGGAACCAAAAGATAAAATTCCGTGGTGCTCAAAGAGACAAAAATCTGTGGAATTTTTGGCTTTATATTAATTTAACTGGATTCCTATATGTAAAACTGATAAATGTGGAGCCACTTGGATAAAGCCAAGAGAAGGTGTGGGGTCTTCCTGCCTGGCCTTGTCATCCCCTCCTGTGATAACCCCTGCGGTATTCCCTCAGGCTTCTGTGGCCCTCAGAAACATAGGTTGTGAAAACTGCATTAGGATAAGTAGAAGGTGATTAAGCTTCAGAAGGCCTGTGTCTCATGTCTGCTCTACAATCCTGGCTTTATAACCTTGGGCAAATCTGCACCTCAGCCCCTTACTCAGAAAGTGGAGATAATGATGACCATTGGCCTCCAACCTCCCAAGGCTATTCAGAGCTAGGAACCTGGAGATCCTATGTAAATATCTAGTGATATTATTTTATAGTCATTTGTGGTGGTACTCTCAATCTTTGAATATTTTATTCCTTTGGGAAAACTCCATGCCTCATACATGCTTTCTGATATTCAAAAGTTTTGTACCTTGTATCCAGCTTTCCTAATTGGTTAGGATAGTTCCACCTCTCTTATTTTGCCATTAGCTATTTTCAACTCCAAATTCTAATTGGTAAGAGTGTAGAGGGTCCCCAAGGCCCCCTCTAGGTTCAGTGATTCACTAGGAGCACTTACACACTTTCACGGGACTTAACATAGGATTCATTACAGGGAAAGGAAACAAAGCAAAATCAGCAGTGGGAAGAAGTGTATGGGGGCAAAGTCCAGAGGAAACCAGGTGCAAGTTTCCAAGAGTTTTCCCCCTGTAGATTCACATAGGCTGTGCATAAGTCCTCCAAAATCAAATTGTGACACCATGTGTAACATGGTGTCCATCAGTAGAAACTCATTGCCCAAGGCTCCTGCTGGGGGCTGGTCATGTAGGCACCCTTTGTCTAGCATGCATCAGGAGCCCAGGCTGCCCGATGGAAAGCAGATGTTCAGCCTCTGCCACATTGTTTGTATAAATAGTTTAGGAACAGTGAGCCAACTTTAACAATTAGGGAATGGTGGGAACCCTCCTGAAATTCTAATTCACAGACGCCAGCTAAGGACCAAAGTTGTAAATGGGCCTTTCTAAGGATAGCAGATTCAGGCCTGCTATGTTAACTCATTTCTGCTCAGGAAGCTTCAATCTTTTTGTTCCTATTTACCTGTTAAAACAATTTGGTTATAAAAATAACTCAGGAAAATTTGGAAGTGTTCTTTTCATGTTGATGATAGCATTTTGAGATGAGCGTTCTCCCTCAAACTCTCTGAACTCAGATAATTTACTCTGCTTTTATAAAAAGCTCATAGTTGTATAAGTAAATGAAATGAAAATGATAAAAACAAACCAAAAATCTAAGTTAATATAGTTAACATTTAGAAATATGATAGCAAAACATTATCTTTTTTGTGTAGTAAGTTTCATTAAAATATTTAAGTCTTTCTCTATGGCACAACATTTTTGTATATTAAGAAGGTAAAGCAAATAACTCTGAAAGCTTATGTATTACTTAGAAAGATGTTAAGATGCTGTTACAAGAGACCCAGTAAAAAGTTAGCTTACAAAACAAAGATGTTTCTTTCTCACACTCATAACAGTTTCAACGTGAGAGTTTCAGGTGGATGGAACAGCTCTGCCAACTTCATCAGGGACTCAGCTGATGGCTGCCCTGCCATCTGTATCACGTGGTTCACCACATGTTGTTTTCCAGGTTCTGGCTATTGGCGCCTGGAGGAAGGGGTGAGGAGGGGAAGTCCAGAGCCAGGAATCTCCTCTCAAGCAAGAAAAGTGAAAATTGCTCATATAAGTTTTGTTTGTTGTTTATTGGTGAGAGATTGGTCACATGGCCACATGTAGCTGCAAGAGAGGCTGAGAAGTATAATCTAGCTACATGCCTAGGAAGAAGGGATGGGAAACTTTTAGTGGGCTGCTAGCCATCTCCCCCACAACTCATAAGAGTTTTTCATTACAGGTGCAAACTAGGATATTTAGCACTTTGTTTAGAGACTTGTAACTTTCCAAGTAATCGCAGAGCAAGTTAGGAAATTCTCTAGAATGATATCTAAGCTTTCACTTTAAAAAGTGCTTTGATAATCTGTAGCATGACGATTTCAAGGTGGAAAACTCATCCTGACAATTTACCAAAGTGCTTTCAAAATATTTTATTATTCTTGATAGTTTTACCCCAACTTTAGTTGATATATTCTTCTCTTTAGTTTTCTCTTTTGAGCAATATGTAACGCTTCCTGCCCTAAACCAATCTTTAGCTAAAGGGCTTTCCTCTTGTTGAATACCTTTTAACCTCTATATTATAATTATGATTTCAAGGTTCAGTTGTACTTCCTTAATGTAAATCTAGGGAAAGTGAAAAATAAACCACCTCATTTCCAGTTTCTACTTTTATACTACATCTGTTATCTTACTTATGGATATAACATAATATCCAACTCCTTAAGTGTATTATGTTTATAATCGACCTGCTTATGCCTTCATTCCTGACATATAAATAGTAACATTTGATTTTTTAAGTTTAAAATTGCATTCTAAGGTTGTTTAGAAGATTCTTGTGTTGTTTCATTAGATAATCTCCTATAATTTATGCAGATTTATTTTAAAGTTGGTGTGAATGAAAAGGAGTAGTTGCTAGATGTCGATGACCAATAATAAGGGTTCATTTATTACCTTGGCTGGAACTGCATAAAAACTGGGTCATTGACTTAGGTATTTGTTTTTTTCAGTTCCACATTCTGAGATTTTTGTATCACACATGCACACGTACACACACGTGCACACTGCACACATTCATACATAGTGTGTATGTGTATGTATATTCCACTTGAACTTCGCTTTGTCTAAATGTGAAATTTCTCTCAGAAAATTTCCCTGTTGCTAAAAGTGTGGTCCTTAATGTACTGAGATGATCCCATATGTACAGTGATGAAGGATTCCATTTTGAGTTGTCTCTTGGTGGTGGAGACATCTCTGTACTGAGCTCTTCTCACTTTCTCCCACAGTCCCTGGTACAGTCAAGAATAGCTATTCACCACATGCCAGATTTGACTTGGGCACAGGGCATGCGGTCAGAGGACAGGATGCGATTGACCAATTCATATGGCTCAAACCATGACCTAGGATTCACATAGGGCACTGAGCCAGACTGCTGCAGACAATAATCCCTCGGTGCTTTGAATTTACAGAGTGCTTTAGATATATATATTGCTATATTTCTCTTCCCCCAAGCTCTTGCTAACCTACTATCTCATGGTGGTTTCACAGAAGTCTGGAAAAGTATGAAGTGAGAAGCATGACTAAATCTATTTTTCTTACCTTTTAAATTTTATGTTTTCCTTTTCCTCCTTCCCTCCCTTCCTTTCTTCCTTCCTTCCTTCCTTCCTTCTTTCCTTTCCTTTCTTCTTTATTTCCTTTTTTCTTTCTTATTCACAGAAAGAGAAACTAAAGGGGTAGAGATGTTTAAGTAAAATGTTTAGAATTCAGGTCTACCAGCTGCAAACCCAGTGTAATTGCTACCATATAAGGATATAGATGGAGACAAGAGGAGAGACAGAAAGAGAGAGAGTTGTGTTGTGTATTAGGGGGAGGGAGTGAAGCAGTTCACAAGTGTTTCCACTTTAAGCTTTTCCCTGATTATCCAAAACTTTGTATCGTGGAAGGCACCCAAGGAGCCATCTGGGTCAGCTTCCTACCACTGCATGGCCCCACTCCTTGATCTGGCTTCCTCTTGATCATTTCACGGATGAGATGCTCATATCTCACAAGGCAGCACATCCTGGTTAAATCGTTTGTGTGGTAAGAACATATATTGGGCTGCAATTTGCTTCCCTGTGACTTCCATCCCCTACAGGAATACATAAACAAGTGTCATCTTTTCCTTGACAGACTCTAGTCTAGACATCTGAGAACACATATCATGACTTCACCAGCTTTTCTCCCCTCCAGGCAAGCATCTCTATTTTGTACAGCTTTGCCTCTCTACGTTTATATTGCATTTTATCCTTGTGCTTCTTAAGATGGACAGAGAACTGAGAGCCAGACTCCCACCAAGAGAACAATGGGCAGTTACATTCCCTGAGCAGAAAGGCATGTGGAAGTGGAGATTCAGAGCATCTCTGGGGGCAGATGCTGACAACGCTGTCCTGACTCTGCCCCCAAGATAAGTTACCTACCCCTTGTCTACTTCTGCTTTTTCATCTGTAAAATAATGAACTAGGAATCAATGAAATAATGCTTGTGAGCAGTTGGGAACAGTACCTGACACATAAGTCTATGTGTGAGCTGTTATTGCATTCATATTTTTGGCAGTCATTTCACAGTTAGAACATTCTGAAATTTGAGGCAACCAAAGACATGGGCATTTTTGTACCAACCAGTAAAAGTCAATATCCCTCCTCCCTTGTATACACGAGTGTGTGCAGTTTGTATGTGTGTGTGTTTGAACCTGAATGAAGGGTTCTATTCCTGCTAAAAGTCATCTGGCTTATTTCCGTATGTATCCTCCAGCCTGTTAAGTGGTTTGAATCTTGAAGGTGCCCATCCAACACGGCAAGTCTCCCTCCCAGTCATGACTTTTATGACTCCAATCTTACATTGAAAAAAAAAAACCAAATAAGACTAGAACAATTACAGAGCACTTTTTTGGTTTACGTCATCATCCAGACTACACTGATTTATCTAGTCCCTCATAGTACAAGCTATTTAATTTCATGTTTGTCTGAAATCAAGATCTCCACTTTGCAAGGGCTCTATATTGACTTACCACTGAGTATCCATATAGTTATGCAAGGAAAGGAGATTAGTTTGGCATGATTTATCTATAAAGCAAATTTTCATTTTGCTCCTTTCTCAATTCTCTTAGCTCTTGATAAATCACATTAAATAAGTGTGGTGCTGGCTATCATATGCATAGCTATCACTATAATTTTGCTTATGGACTTGGCCAGAACCTGTGATTTTACTATTGAGGACCAAATCCAGTGTGTGTTTCTGGTTTAGCAGAAACTAATTATTAATCCAACCTTGGGTTTTACTTTACACTTATAAACTGTGAAAATACTCTTTTTTTTCTTCAAAAGTCTTCCAGTGCTTCACAGAAAGTAATTTATTTCCCTTTAAACATAAACAACACTCAAGAAACAGAAAAGAAAACCAAATAGAAGAGCATGTCCAGAGACTCCTAGTAATTTCTTTGGGATAATCCGCAAGATTGAGTAACAGAACCAGTAAAAATCAGACTTCCTCTCTGCTTGCCCAGTATTTTTTCCCAAGAGCAGCCCTGCATTCCGTTGGCCCTTATGTCTTTCATGGGAGCACCTTATCAGGTAAGATTTCAACTAGAGGTTCACATGAGGCTCTATCTGTTTGAACAACCTATGAATCTTTTGAGGTTTTGGTCCATCATTAATTTGCAGTAATTGTTTTGACATTGTTGATCTCTCAAAACATAAAAAGTATTCCCTACCAATAAAGGGGCTGTGGTTTCATTAAGGATTTGTTATATTTCAAGGGGGAATACAATGTTTTATGAAAAACAAAAGGAACCTTGTCATATTCTATTAAAGCAGTCTCCTAACCCCCACTGAAATTGCCTGAGGACTTACATGGCTCCTAATTACACACAGTCTACCTTAGATTTTCATGTAATTTAAATGAATCGGTCTTGTACTGAACGTCTCACTTCTAAATTACTCAATGTCTCTTATTTAAATTGCTCAAACTCAATATTTTGACCTCCTTCCTCAAAGAGTCACCTAAGAGAATAGAAGATTCTGGAAAAAAGGGAACCTATCTCTCAGTTATCAAATTACTCATTATGTTTTTAGACATGACTAGTTCACATTTCTTTACTAAAATACGGTAGAGGTTTGCCATAAGAGGAGAGGACTGGATGGATAATTTGAGGAAAAGGGTTTTATTTCCCTAAACAGTTCCCAGAGAGATTAGAAAATACTTATTACTGCTACCTTAAAATCTGATCTGTAGGGCTTGCCCACTGCTCTCTGCATGTGAGGGAAGCAAACTGCCAGATTGTAAACACAGCTTGAGTTGCCTCCTTTTTGACGTTTGAAATAAACTTACGTCCCCTTGGGATCTGAATTTAGTTTTGACAAAATGCCGCTTTCTGTTTCAACAAAGGATAAAAGGAAATCACCTCATAATGGTTCCTTCTTAAACTAGTTGTCCTTAAAGTGGTCATTTTGAATGAGCTAAGGTATAGATTTGAGAAAAACATTCAAAATCAGCGGGAATTTTTAAGTCCTTGGTTTGAGGTGAGCTTCACATGTTTGGAAAATATTGTATTTTCAGAGCTTAGTTGGAGTGGGATATGAGGAAGCACAGGGTGGGAGTGGAGGAGGTTAGGGAGTGGTGATTATTTCCTGGCTGACCCTGAAGCTGGAGAGAGAAAGAGAGAGAGAGAGGAGGGAAAGAGAGTGAGAGAGAGAAAGAGGAAGCAAGATAGAAAGAAAGGGAGGAAGGGAGAGAGGGAGGGAGGAAGGAAGAAGAAAGGAAGAAGAGGAAAGAAAAGGAAAGAAAAGAAAGGAAAATCAAGCTTTTGGTCAACTTTAAAAATATCCCTTTCATATGGGAACATATGTATATGTATAGCTGATTCACTTTGTTGTAAAGCAGAAACTAACACACCATTGTAAAGCAATTATACCCCAATAAAGATGTTTAAAAAAAAAAAAATATATCCCTTTCCATGTCACACTTTCACTGTTACGGAGCTGCTGGTTCCATTCTGCAAACCTTTCCTTACATCACCAAGTCTGTTCGCTGTCACAGTGATTCTCATTGAAATGCACAAATAAGGGTGGATAAAAATTGTTTTGTGAAGTGTTACGTGTGAGCATGGATGGGTGGTAAATGATAATATTAATAACAAATATAATAAAATGTAATGATAATAAGCTCGGTGCTCTGTGACGACTTAGATGGGCGGGATTGGGGAGGGGGAGGGAGGTCCAAGAGGGAGGAGATAGAGGTATACATACAGCTGATTCCCTTCATTGTACAGCAGAAACTAACACAACATTGTAAACCAGCGATACCCAATAAAGAAAAATAATTGACATACAATAAACTGCACTTATTTAAAGTGCACAAATTAAAAAAATAAAACAACTGATACTAATTGAGGACTCACTCTGTGCCTGACAAGATTTTTACATGTCCCAATTCATTTTCTTACAACAGCTCTATGAAGTAGGTACTATTACTATTGTCATGTTTCAGATAAGGAAACTGAGGCACAAGCAGGTAAGTAAGTTAATCAAGTTGCCTCAGCTTTTAGGCCAATGCTACTTACGTAGTTCGCTCTTTCTGTAGCATGAGCTTAGATTTTTAGCAACGATCGCCGAGGTAAGTCAGAAGAAAGGCATCCCCTACCTTCCAGACTGACTAGACTGGACTCAGGTCCTGCTGTGTTGTCTTGGTGGTGCCATGTCAATTCCCAGCAATAGTAATTAGCAGGAATGTTTGGGGGAGGGACTCTGGTGGGGAGTGAGAATGTAGCAGCGTTATCATCTTCTGTGACGAACTGAGACAAAAGCAAAAACTTCTAGGAGGGACATCTGAGACATGCACAGGACTGGGATTTGGGGCACTCATTGATTCATTCAGCAAATATTCATTGAGCATATACCATGTGCCTGGCACCCCATTCTCAACCGTGGGGACACCATGGTGAACCCAACAGGTAAGGCCCTTCCTCTCATGGAGATGACATGGCCTCGTATGCAAAGCTGCGTTTCACTCACACTGTCTGGATTTTCAGTTGTCCACAATTCTCTGCTTTAGAGGATGTTCCTTCTATATTTCAGCTACTTGTCTGGAACCTTCTCCCTGTAAACGAGGTTATTTTCTGAGGCACAGAAAGGGATTATACACATTCAGTCTATAAGAGCAGGGGAGGGAAAAGCTCCTGCAGGTTACTTAAAATCTGCACAGATATACAAGCATGACTTACACAGTCCTGGGCTCCAGCCCAAGAATGTGCTGTGTCCACAACTACCATACTGCATAAAAACCCACATTAAAACAGTAGTAACAGAGAAGGAAAGAAAAAGTCATGGAGACAGAGCTGAAAGGGTTCTTGAGTTAAATCACTTTTATCTGGGCTCATTCTCTTAAGGATGCAATCAACTCACTATTTCAGCAGCTTGGGACCTTAGAAATGCATTTCAAGACTAATTATAAGGTGAATTCTTTACTATGGAAAAATATACTACTTTCCTATTCTAACAACAGATTCTAGTTAATGAAGCCTTGAAGCAGTTTAGTGGCTTGACTGCCACCTACTGTTCATTTTTTGCCAAAACTCACATGTAGCTTGGGCAGGAGGTAAGAAAAACGCCTTGAGCAAATCATTTTTTTTGAAAAAGTGTTTTAACATATGTGCTGTAATGTAATTATTTTTAAAATTTAGGATATCGAGAGAATGTGATTGATTCCATTTCAGATTACTATCTTTGTCTTAGTTTATGACAGTCACTTTGGTTAAAAATGAAAATTCTACAGCATTCTAAAAATGTATATATATATATATATTTACATATATATAAATATATATATATATGCAGGGCATTTCATTTAGTCCTGACAAAGCATTATACTTGAAATTTATAAAAATATGCCACAAACACAAATGCATCAAACTGAAAATATCATCTCAGGAAGCTGGCATCTGATCTTTAAAACAGAAAAGAGATCTCTATCATCATATTTTTATGCTTACACGGCTTGTGCAGACTTTGAAAATGCAAGTACTTCTTCTATCTAGATAAGGAGATCAAGTACTGTACATCCCCAGCTATGTCTGAGTGACTCAGGCTTTTGATAGAAGTCTCTTCAGTTAACACAGCAGTCCTGAGATTCTGTTAAATGTTTAGAACTCAGAAGGCCGATGGGTTAGTGCATTTTTCTCTCTCATGTCTGAATTAATCATTTTAAAGTAATAACTAATTTTCTGGATATGACAATGCTATTTACTATTGAAATATAGAATCTTGGTGGACACTTTGTAAACGTGATCCTAAGACACAGTCTATGTGAGTTATTTTATTTTTTGATTGCCCCTTTACCAGCCTTTGCACTGAATTATGTATGTAAAGAAAAACTGTAAACTGTTTTTTTTACTGTCATCTTACATGTATGTATATGCTTTCGTATTTTCAAATGTGTTTGTAGATTGTTTCATTCACACTTAAATCCAGTTACATTTATTTTATTTTTTTAAAGCATAAGGCAAAAATCACCTAGAACATTTTGGCCTTATTAAAATGTGCTTCCTGCTAAAGCTATGTTGCAGTTTTCAATGTAAAATGGTGTCAATAAATTCTAACATTCTAGAAATCTTTTCAGCTAGTTTCTTTTCTCTACCAGGGACAGGTAGAGAGTAGTGATAGTTTCATTCGCTAACACAGTATTGGTAAAAGAATATGAATACCCTATTTTTTTTTTGCCATATAGTATTTTTTTCTGATATCTGAAATAGCCATCTTAGATTTTAAAAATCACTATGAGCTCTGTGATAAGCCCTCTCTGTATATAGTTTTACAGATAATTGCACATTATTTGAAAGTTTGTCCTTTATGGTGCCAATAATATAGATATAAAACAAAAGCTTTTTTGTGTGCCTTTATTTATAGTGACACTGATAGAATTTAGAAAAGTGATATGAAATGATATTAAGCAACATGAGCAAATTTGATCAAATATTAGTTTTACAGACTTTACCCCCAAGTGATTCCATCTAATAACAATGACACTAATCCAAAGCCAAAGAAAAATAGTTCTACTTAAAATATTGGCAAAGAAGCTGAAACAAATAAAATTAAGCTGACCTTTTAATAAATGTCTGTTTATTGATTTAAATTCACTTTTTTTTTCTTTTTCTGAGCAATGCTGACGAGGCATGTTAGAATACAAGCATGTATAATAACTTGGACACAACCATTTTTATTTCTTTTGTGTGTCATTACTGAAAGATTGAAGCCAGCTTCACCTAAGTGTAGTGATGCAAAAATAATAGTATCCCAGTCTGGCTGCTCTAGAGCAGAGGCAAACAAGAGCTTCATATTAAAGTCTTCGAGGTAGCTGACATGACGCATCTAGTCAGACGTAAATAATGACAGACGGAAACTATCATGAGGTCTGTGAAGCATCAACGTACTGCTATCATTTTCTCTCTAACCTCGCCTTGCTAGCAGCTCTCAGCCTTACAGCCTGAGAGATCATTTAAAAAGCAAATCCTAATGACTCTGCCCACTCTAACAATAGTCAGTGAGATTGGCATCAATTTAGCTCAGTTTAGAAACTCAGGATAGCAGCCATTGTCGACTTGTGACACCCTAAACTCCGCTTGTTCTCCACATATCAACCCCCAATGCTACCCCTTCCTCATGGCTATTTCCACGCCTGGCAAAAGAGATTCTCTTCGTAGGAAAATTATTCATCTCCGTTATTTGTGTGGCACTCTGCATATAATCTCTTAGGCTGCACATATTTTCCTGGGCTAACTCATTTGGTACAAAAAGCTTTAAGCCCCCCCTCTCTTTTCCATGTGGCACACATAATTTTGTGTATATTATGTATGCACAGGGTAACAGTGGGTAAATAACATCCCAGTGTCCCTGTAGCTTAAGACTAACATGGTTATGGTTCAGATAAACACATCTGTACATGGCTGCCATAATCAATGTGGAATGGCAGAACAATTTTGCAGATGCAGTCCCAGGAAGATTAAAAAAAAAAAAGCTGTCTTTTCCAGATTCAATAGAATCTATTCACCAAGAAACCTGTGATAAAGCAGTCGCACGTTTTATTTGTTAAGACAGTGATGACTTTGCAAGCCGGTGGGGACTGAGGCTGATGTACAATAGGATAATAGCACCATCACTTTGCAGATCAGCACGTGGCTTTGCCTGGGTGCTGGCGGCAGAAGGGCACGGGGTTCTGAGAACTCTAGCTGGCAACCTGAAAAGGCAAGGAGATCAAACTGCCTGGCTGTGAGTGTAAATGTTTGAGGATAAATTGCTGTGACTCTCCTTATGCTTGGTTAAAAACACATTGCATATATGCGTTTTTGCTGTTTTATAAGAGGCTCGGAAGTAAACGTATGGGCCTGCGTGTGTGGAGTGGGTGGTGGTGGGGTTAGGTAGCAGAAAAGAATGGGGGAGGCTCACAATAGCCCATCCTAATGGAGAGCTATTGATCTCATTTCAGAACACTTTAATCTCCAGCTAAACATCTTACTTACGTTGTGTAAAAGAGATGCCAAGTTGAAATAAATAATAAACACACAATATTTTAAGGACTTTTGAATTTTGCATGGTAATAAATATTAATGCAGCTTGTGACTCCCGAAGAAAATAGAAGGCACTTAATTCTGTTGTTGATATCAGGTACTGTGCAGGTTGATTTCCCGAGATGAAAGTGAAAAATGCACTATTTGGACTTAAATTTAGATTTAATAAATAACTAATTTAGGATCTTGTTCTATATGCAAGGATATAATCACAAGGCATTCATTTTTAAAAGGTTTCATTTATTCTTGTGAGCTTAATTATTGCAAGGAAACTGTGAGCAATTTGTTTTTTACCAGTGTCTGATTTCTGAGAATGGTTATTAAATATTAAATGGATGCATAATTCAGGCAATTAAGAAAGTAATCACACAAAGTAATGTAATGGAAGTTAATTATTACTGCATAAGCAAATAGTTCATTAATGCTAGTAGTTGGTTGCTATAGCTGCATTCTTAATACATGCAGAACTGAAGCATGAATCCTCTGTGTATTCAAGGAGCTAGTAGGAAGTGTGATGCTGCAGAGAGAGCGCCACTAATGAAAAACAGAAGCAAATAAGGCCATATTGACCCCTGACTTGTCTAAATAAGGTGGGATCATCATTACTTAAGAGAGTTTTATGGAAACCACGACTGCACTAGCTGCTTATAATTTTTTGGTAACACCAACCATGTTTTAAATCAAGGAGAAATCAAAAGGAATTCAGCTTGTTAAAACAAAAATCACCAATTGTACTTCCCCTGTTGCTGTTGTTTTAAAATCAACTCTTTTGTTACATAGCTAAAGTCATTATTTGCAACTTAAAAAGATGCCATAGACATTTTTTTTCATAAAAACATTACAGCGGGTAACAGACCTTATTTGTCCTGCCCTGGAAGCCCAAGTGAAAATTCTGACATTTCTTTGCCAACACTATCTCCCTAAAGCATTATACTTTTTAAAGGCTATTTTATATGAATTTAACAGATAGGAGTTCTGGCGCTCTCCAGACCTTGGGCTGCAGTGAGGCAGTGGGAGCAGGCCAGGCAGAAAGGGAGGAAAGCGAACAATGGCGAGGATTTAGCCTTGAGCCCCCAGGACCGAGCCAGGCCTGCCTCCAGAGGAGACCAGCTCCTTAATGGGCTCACTTTTTAACTACCCAGAACCTCCCAAGGCTCCCTGCAGCAACAGCACTGCCTGCCCCATCTCGTTAGAGACTTTCACCCAGAGAAAGGCAGTTCTGTGAGGCCAGATGCTCTTCCCCCATCCTGACTGAGGCATCAAGCTGCCGTAATCCTGACATCATTTGCTTGTCTACTTACAGTACCTTGCTAAGCTATCCCCACCAGCTCCCAGGCTGGAGGCTGTGCTTGGTGGGCACAGTGACAGTCAAGAGACATTGGTCTTGTCAAGGGGATGCTTCCAGCCATGCAAGGACGATCTCCTCTCTGTTCCTAGTGCTTGGCTTGCCACTGCAGAAAATAGAAAAGACCTACAAGACAGACTCCAACTCTGCTTTAGGAAAGCAGCTTACAGTGGTCTTAGAACAGTGGTTCTTTTAACCTGTTTTTTTTGGGGGGGGGGTCATAGAGATTTTGGACACTCTGATGCAATTGGGCATTTACACAAAAATGTGCATTTGATTTTAGAAGTTTCACGGTCTCCTTAATCCTGTTGATGGAGCTCAGCTTTAAGACCCTCTGCTTTGGAGGAGACCAATGTCTTCAGACAGTGAACATCTAGGAGATAATCTGTTTGGGTTTTTGGCATATAGACTATAAATATAGCAGAGGGGTTGGTGTGGTCTGAGGTAGTTTGGGGAAGGCTTTATGGAGTAAATGAGCCTTGAGGTTGACATTGAAGGATGGTTGGTATTTTGAAGTCAAAGGCAGAGCAGTTTTGTATAGAATAGCATGAGCAAAGGAAGAAAGGTAAGATTTCATTCATTTATTCATTAACATTTTACTTCATTCATTTATCAAATACAGAACTCCTACTGAATTAGATAATCGGGGGGAATAAAGGTAAGACACGGTTTCCTGACCTCAAAGGATTTACAGTACAGGAGATGCAATACGGCAAGCACATACATTAGCATGTTACAAAGAACATGTAGTTGCTCTGAGTGAATTCAGCTGGGGGGTTTCAAAACCCTTCATGTAAGACACGTTTCGGCATTGTTGCAAGGAAACTATGCAATTAAATGGGCAGATGTAAAGCACTCGCTGACAAGACCTCACCTTTGGTTTGGACGTCATACCTCAAAAAGAGGAAGGAAGCAGTGTGGGCAAAGTCAGGGAGGTGGAGAAACATGTTGTGTGTTTGGAAAACATGTTCAGCTTGAATAAAGCACAGGTTATGAGTAGGGAAGCCTTCAAAAGGTGAATGGGGACAGGTCATGAATACTCTTAACTGGCAAGTAAGGGGATTGGACTATCACGAATGGAGAACCACAAATTTTCCTTAATGTGGTGTTTTAGGACAGTACACCTAGCTACAGTGCTCAGGAAATGTTGGCATGGAGTGGTGCACCTAGCAACAGGGAGACCTCACAGGCCGCTGCAGAAACGCAGGAGGGAGCCACCGAGCGGGATCTTGTTGGTATATGTCTGAGGGAATTAACTTGGTGAACTGCGGGTAGTGAAGGGGGAGGCATGGGAATTTCTAATTCCTACCTACCCGCTGGGGCCATAGAAGGGACATGACCCATGGGTCACTTTCAGAAGGAGACACTATTTTTACGCACCAGGAAGGAAGTAGGCGTGTCGTCATGACAGTGGACTTCTGTGGTGTCTCTGCCACTCTCTCCTGGTTCTAGCTTCAGAAGGACGGGAAATACATGCCAGCTGTATCATTTGTCCCCCCCACCCCAGCCTATTTTCGTATCTTCTCACTCAGAGCAGTGTTTGCCACACAACGCTGGTGTGTAAGTCCAGATCATTTCCGTAAGTTTTTGCCCTTTAAACCAAACTATTACTCTGCCAGGGGTCAAGGGGTTCCTTGAGGAAGGCTTGGAGGTTTCAGAATGTGGGCTTCACCTTCTCTCTGATTTAGAAACAGGCTTCTCTTTCAGTTTTTTTTTTCTTTAAGTAGCATCTCCCACAGTACCTCATTTGATCTCCATAAGTGTGAGAAGTAAATTGGGAAGATATTTCTCTTTTACAGATGAAACACAGAGGAGATAGATGCCTAGCTTAAGACAACATAGTGAAAGACGACCCCAAGATGAAAACTTTCCACCTCAAGACGGCATTGATGTTCAAGACAGCCCTGAGTGAAAGGTAGCAGGAGCCTCTATTTTCTCTACTCTGATCCACAGAATTTCTTCCAGACTCCTAAGTTCATCCTAGCATTTATAGGCTAAGCTCAGGTCAGGTAAGCTCTGTCTGTGCCTTAGGGATTACTTAATTTCCCATTCAGCAGTAGATCCTTTCTCTACTCTTACAGAGATTTCGATCGCAGCAAGCTCGTATTCCAGTTCTCATTGGCTGCTGAGGCACTTTTAGCACTCTAGGGCAAATGTCATTTCTGCAGTTTCTCTACTTGGGAACAAGTCTCTCATTTCCTTCCAAGTCACCAATGACTTTAAATGTCAGAATTTATCCCAGCAATACTAAGCAGACACTTCACTTGCTTATCAGCATAATGTCCGAGTTCCATTTAAAGTCTCAAGGCCAGTGCTTTCTTAAACTAATTCTAGAAGTTTCCAGAGAGCCCCAAAGGGCTTCCAAAATTTAGCTGCTGCTTCATCACGGTTGAGGTGAAAGGGATCAGATTATAGAATTTTTCTCCTGTGTTTGACATTGTCACATCTGATGCCACAAAACTCTCCTTTAACACACTCCGAATCAGCTGCTAACCAGTTTCTTTCACTTCACGTTTCAAATTCTTTAAACCCTGGAAAAGCAAGCCGCCACAACCTGAAGGCTGAAGATATCTGTGTTGGACGCTCAGCTGTTTTAATGGCCTTTACAGCGTGTCTTTAGGACTCTGCCCGATTCTCTTTTGGCAGCCTTCACTGTGATGGGGGTGGCAGTGGAGGTTCGAAAGGGAAATCCCCACCTCACGTGAATGCAGGGCTGGCCTGCACTACTCTCCTTAGACAGAGTCTAAGCTGCCAGAGACGGATTCAGCTCCCACATTGGAGCTCTCCTGTTAAACCCTCCACATCACCACAGCGAGAGAAAAACACACCTTCTGGGGACTAATGACTGATTCCCTGCATCATGTCTAATGTATCCCAGGGTGCTAACTTCAGCACACCTGCCTCCACCACTGGTAAGGTAATGAGATCACTTGTGAGTCACTGGTCACCGACAACATTTATAATATTCTTCAACCGAACGTCATTGCATAGCCAGTGTGCAGTGTTCCCCAGGGGGTGGCGAGTTCTGTCACCCTGGGAGTCCTGTTTTATGGGTAGTTGGTTGGGGAAGTGGTTCAAAACCCTTTATAAATGAGGTGGATGCGTTTGGAAAGGTTCTAGGTGTCCCATGTTACGCTGTTAAATTTCGTTACTAATTACATCATCAAGAGGTAATTATAGCCCTCTGAGGCCAGAGATTTTAAAATTATAGCCACCCAGGAGATTTATCCCATAAAAAAAGGAATGCATTGGCCTGGATAACTGAGGTGGTTGGTAAAGGTGTGGGGTGGTGGCGCACAGGGAGCTCAGGAATCCAGTTCGCTTGAGTTCAGTTAGCACCGAAGTCCATTCACAGTTGTCTGTGCTGTGGAGTTTGAATGAGGCTGCATTAGGGACACACTTCTCAATTTTAGAGAATCAAAAGTTACCCAATTTACTCAGGAAGATATCTAGAATAATTATCGTATTTTTCTTCCTTAAATCAGTCCCTTTTTTGACAAGTTCTCAGAAAGCAGAGCTGACATTCAGTTTCAAGTGAGAAAAAAAATGTAAACTTCCTTTGAGCCGCATTTCAAGATAATGTAGATTTTTTTGGGAGGGGGGATACCAAATAGCCAAAGATAAATACAAGACATTGAGACACAGTGTTCCTGGACTCTCTTCAGAAGAGATCTTTGGACTCGGTCTCTTAATACCATCTCTATCCCCCTTTGCATTTCTGCCATGAGTGAACTAGAGTGAGGAGCTTATTGCCTCCTTTCCTGAGAGGCATGCCAGTGGAATGGTTAAAATGGGACTCTGGATCAGAATCCCTTGATTTGCTGCCTGGCTCCTCCAAGGTAATCTTGTGTATTACTTAGGGTAGCACTAGTCGCTATAACAAATAAACCTCACATTGTCAGTGTTTTGACACAATAGAATTTTATTTCTCACCCATGTAACAATCTAGTGCTGGTGTTCCTGGTCAGCAGTCTTCCATGTTGTGATTCAGAGATGAGGCTCCTTCATCTTGTGGTTCTTGCATTTCTTAGAACCTCAGCGTCTTCTGTATCCAGCCAGCAGATAAGTAGGGAGTGTGAAGAAAGCACAGTCAGTAACTGACAGAGCTGGAAGAGACACACATCCCTTCCACAGCTTTCTGTTTGCTAAGAACTAGTCACATGGTACCACCAGGATGCAGGGGAGGCTGGAAAATGTAGTCCCTGGCTGAGCTGGTTGATTCTATGGAAGGGGGAGAACAAATGTTGGTGAAAGTTAGCTATTCTTGCCACAATTCGGCCAGATACTTCAATATTCTGTACCTCAGTTCAGTTCCCTCATCTATAATATAGCGACAATAGCAGTACCTACTTCAAAGAGTTGATTATGGATTCAATTAGATAACATATATAAAATATTTGGTACACAGAAAGTACTTCATAAAAGTTGGCCATTATTTCAACAGTTGTTATTGTTGTTAATTTTTCTGGTAGTTACTTTATTACCACCCAACAGAGACTCTCATAATTAATATCTCACATTATTCTAATTAAAATAGATAGCCAAACAGTATGTGATAAGTCTTATGGCTCTTTCATGAACAAAGAGAATCTATTTAATGGGGTAGGTATAAAACTAACCAGTGTGACAGTCAGGCAGTCCCTGAAGGATATGAAGCCTGCCTGTAAAGTCATGGCCCCTGCTCCCCTCCTGCTGTATGCTCTACACTCAGAAGGAAAAAAAGTTAGAATTTCTCAGAGGGGATGACAGAACAGTTCATCATTTCATTGTCTACATGTTATTCTTCAGTATTTCCGTACCATTTCCATTAGAAATTATAGGAAGCTTTTGTCTTTGAATCTATATCTATATGTACTTAAAGACTCAAAAAGGGCATTTTCAACCTGTGATTCATTTCTATTTCGATAAAACTTCATAAAGAGAACCAATTCAGTAAGGTCAGTTTTCCTGGCTACTAAATTCCTCTTTCAGAGTGCAGAAAAATTCCATGGTCACCCGCAAGAATCCTGGGAAAGTAAAAAGAAATGAATGAAAATAATCTAGACATTTTATACACAGAGTGGGGAAGGCATGCTGGTGATTAGACTGTTACACTTCCTGAAGGGCTGCTTACTTTTATTCAGTGTCATAAACCAAGCCAGGCCAAATTGCACCACACTTGACCCAACATGACTCAGCAGTGGTTGGAAAGCTGAAAGTCAAGGCTGTATAGCAGAGTTTTTAATCAAATGGACTCTGTTAGCAGAATACTTGGGTTGCAATCTTGGCTTCACTCTTAACTATACCTGCACAACTTTGGGCAAGTTACCTAACCTTTCTAAATCTTGCTTTTCTCGTCTCTAATTTGGGATAAAAACAATGCCTGCCTTATATTTTAATTGAGATAATTTCTGTGATATACTTAGTGCAGTGCTTGCCGCATAGTAACAGCAAGTACTTATGTGCTCTGTCTTAAGAGCTTTCCTTGCATCTACTCATTTAATTCTCATAACAAACCTATGGGAAAAGGTACTACGATTAGTCTCATTTTACAGGTGAGGAAACTGAGGGCCAGAAGGGTTGAGTAGTCTCCCCAAGATCACATAGCTACTCAAATTGTAAAGTCACAATTCAAACCCATGCCCAGAGTCCAGAGACAACGCTCTTATCTTCTGTATTATGCTGCCTCTTCATAAGAGCTCAGAAATGTTATCCGTTGTTTACATTTTTATGAAAAGGTTAAGAATTTAATTCAGGAATGTTTGATAACATAGCTCTGAAATTGGGGATATGAGGGGATAAGAGCCTGGAAAACCTTGGCTCATTAATACCTATTGAGTTAGTAAATGAGTGAATAAATGAATGAGTGAATTAATGTGTGGATGAAAACAAACCTTGCATGATCTGAAGCCAGGGATATGTCTCAGAATCAAACTCTGGAAATTAGCATCAGCTGGAAGACATGGACCTTGTACCACCATGGCATCACATTGAGCAAAAATGACAGTTCTGATGCACTGGTTGTGTTTGAGTCAGGGGAACCTCCCCGCTGAGTCTCAGACTTCAGATGGAAGAAGGCTGCTACCCCTTGAGAAGCACTCAGTGTGATGATCCTATGTCAGGAGTGTGTGGGCAGAGATGATTTCCCTCAATGCAGCGCTGGCCCATGTAAAATACATTTTTATCTAACTTTCTAAAGCCCCATTTGGTGTTCCACTAGCAGAGTATAGGAGGCATGGGTGTCCTCTGCATTATGCTAATTGTTTAAGCACGACAGTTTATTACTTCAGTCAGAGGGGTAATGTAGATCAGGGAGGGGGGAAAGGTAGGGCACAAACACAATTTTCTAGTTTTTGAGAAGCAGTTACAAATAGATGAGAAGCCATAAAAATATTACACGTAGGATGGCTTATCAGTAGGGCTGAAAAGGCGGCTGGAGCCTGTGTAGTCAAGAGCAGGAGTGGTTCAAAGCTGACAAGTCTACAGCGATGATTTAAAAATAGCAATGGTAATTCTGCAGCAAAACAGAACAATGAAACCAAGAGTAACGGTGCTCAAAAAAGACACTAGCCCAACACAATGCTCTTTCATTGGGTAAGCTATTTTCATAGCAAACCCAAACTTCAAAATGTCAGCCTGATAAATAGGGGAGATCTGAAAGGATAAAGTCAAGGTGTTTTGTTTTAATACTTAAAAAAAAAAAAAAAAAGGAAACTTACTCTTGTTTCTAACAATCTTTTAGAGCTCTAAGGAAAGAGCGTGTTGCGCTTTCAAAAGAGATCTAGTTATATCTTGTCTAGGTGCTATTTTAATGTATACAGGCTTAAGTAGGTTTGGATCATATTATGAGGCTCATTTTTTCTCTATAACAGAATGAATATTGGTTAGAATTCAATAACCATGAAGAGCTATAAAAGCTTAAAATATAATGTCTTAGTCTAATTTCCATTTTCTTCTGAATATAAGTGTTATCTTGGTATGGTAAGATTAGATGAGGTCTACCAACATCTGGTAGGATAATTTACCAACCTGGCAGGGTGGCTCTGAGTCCTAGATTTTTTGTTTTAAGTAAGTCTTTTGTTGAATTTGTTACAATATTGCTTCTGTTTTATGTTTTGGTTTTTTGGCCAGGAGGCATGTGGGATCTTAGCTCCCCAACCAGGGATCGAACCCACACCCCCTGCATTGGAAGGTGAAGTCTTAACCACTGGACTGCCAGGGAAGTCCCTGAGTCCTAGTTTTGAGAGCCATCTCTCCTTATTGGCTGGTAGATTTTGGACAGTGTTTAGGATCTCTAAGTTTCCCTTTTCTCATTTCTAAAATGAAAGTAAAATAGCCTCTACTACATAGGGTAATTTTGAGGCCTAAGTTAATGAATGCAAAGTGCTTAGTGTGAGCTAAATTAATAGTAGCTGCCATTATGGTTATTTTACTGCTACTGCCTGTAATCTTGGGCAAGCTGTGTGATACTTGGGAAGTCTCCTAATCTCTTTGGCTCTTGAATCTTTCCAGGGATTGAGCTAGGTAGCTTTGAGGTCCCTTAAATTTATACATATATAATTTATTTCATTCTTCATAGAAACCTCTGTGTAGCTTAAAGCAGAGGTCTAACAAGGTTTTCCAAGAACAGTGTGCCTCTTAAGAATCAGGAATTTTCATCCCAATTGTTCCTCCTGCTAGGTGGAGGTCCTCTTAAAACATAGTTCCTATATGAGATTAGAAATGAGATCATAATGGATTTCAAGGACCATGCACCTTGACACAGCTGGCAAGAGCATCTTGACTTTATATACCAGCTCTGTCTTGGAGGTATGTTCTTATTATTAATCATTTAAAACTAAAAGAAAGATGTTTCAGGTCTCTCCTGTTCTGTCTTAAATCCCTAGCTGAAAACACACCTAGAATTAAATAGGACCCATGGAGGAGCAGAGAGCAGTCCTATCACTGTCTCCTCAGCATTGTTATTTGCTCTGTGATGGGAGAGAGAAAACCATCCATAAAGTTACAAGTGAATTAGAAAGTGGCACAGCTGTAAGAGTCCAGGGCTGATTTCAGACTATATTCTGACATTGATTATGCCTGCCTTTGCTATTGAGTGTCATTCCAGTCAATGGGATGACAACAGGGAGTTTAAGGGAGCACAGAGAGAAAATGATACACAGAAGCACAAAGAAAGTAGTAAAAGGAAATGCTCAAGATAAGATAAGCTAGTTTGGGGCACTTGGGTTGAAGGGCCAGGGTGGAACTGCTATCAGGTAGGGTAACAGGAGTGCCAGAACATTCTCCCCACCAAATCCTGTAGTTGTCACAGAAAACCTCACATCCTTTCCTATTTTCCATCTTCTCATCCTCATGTATGTTGAAAAGGTTAATTATATTTGGAAATTGTTTTGTTTTAAGGATCTTGAAAAAAAATTCATGAAGTTGTGGAAGACTGAGAATTAAGCACTCATTCATGATGAAAATCATGTATAATTTTTTTTTTTTTTTTTTTTTTTTTGCAGTACACGGGCCTCTCACTGTTGTGGCCTCTCCCGTTGCAGAGCACAGGCTCCGGACACGCAGGCTCAGCGGCCATGGCTCATGGGCCCAGCCGCTCCGCGGCATGTGGGATCTTCCCGGACCGGGGCACGAACCCGTGTCCCCTGCATCGGCAGGCAGACTCTCAACCACTGTGCCACCAGGGGAGCCCAGAAAATCATGTATAATTTTTATACTACTTAATATTTTACAGTGCATTTAATGCATTTTACCTCTCTGGGCCCTTACAAATGTGAGGCCTGCATTTGTATGATAGTGTTATCTCTATCAGTTGGATGCATTAGGCTGCAAGTAACAGAAAACTCAACTCAAAATGTCTTTAACAACATGTAAATGCATTCTTTTGGGTCAGAGCTGTGAATAGATTTCAGGATTGGTTGATTCAGTAGCTCAACATTGTCACCAAGACTCCCAGTTATTTCTACCAATGTGCTGTCATTGGTGTTACCTACATCCTCAAGCTGGTAGGAAGATGGCTACAGTAGTTCTAGGCATCGCAGCAAAGCCCAGATATTTTCAGAGGAAAATGGAAGGTCATTTCTCCCTGATGACTCTCTTTCTTAGGAGTGAGAAATTTTTTCCAAAAGCCCTCCTGCAGGCTTCCCTTCATGCCTCATAGGGCAGAATTGCATTGCATGCACTTCTTGAACTAGTCATTGGCAAGAGGAATGGGATTACTTTTAGACCAATCAGGTCTATTTCTGGGGATGTGGTCAGGGTGCCCTGTAGCCCATGGCTGCATGGGAGAGAGATGGAGGATACCAGAACAGAATGAGGTATATGTTAAAAAGGAAGAAGTGGGGAACAGACACAGTGTAGGTAACTCATAGTGTCCACTATACCAGATAGATAGATAGATAGATAGGCAAAAAGATAGATATAGATACAGATATAGATATACACTGAGACTCAGAATGGTAAAGGGATTGCCTAAGAAGTGACAGAGCCATCACTGATAAAAGCTGTGTTATAAAGTGTATGTAAAATATTCACCTAACAGATAATGTTCTGGCTGGAAGAGACTATAAAGGTCATCAAATCCTTGGTCTCTCCTAGTACTTTGAGGCCGTGGGCCTTGGTATCACTAGCTCCTTAGCCAAAAGCACTTACTAACACATACCTCTGAATTGAACTTATCTCTGAAATCTGTTGATCTTCCCTTTGAAGGGCAATGTGTGTGAGTCCTACAAAAATTTTGCACTGGTGGGAGAGTGGTAGGAGAGTGAGCCAGGAGAGCTCCCTGTCATTGAAGTCCCTCCTGCTTCTGAGGACAAAGAGTGTGGGAGGGCAGGGAAAGAAAGGGGCTTGTTTCTAGCTGAGTGTCTCCCATGGCATTTGGAGGTGGGAATGGACAGCTCCTTATACTGAGCAGCCTTCGCATCCACCCATGTACACCTCCAGAGGCCCCTGTGGCCTTCGTCTTTCTTCTCTTTAATTCCTACAGTCCTCTCTGTCCTTTACTGCATTTCCTGCCCCAAGCTCTGCTTCTTTTTCTTATCATTAAGTCCAGGCACTCATTTCTATCTGGTTTTACCTTGATAAACCTAGAGGAGGAGCTGAGAATTGTTTTCAGGTTCTACAAGTACAAGAAGGTCAAAAACAGTGGCATTGGCTGTTCTAGCCTCAAGGTGAAGCATCTTCAAGACAAGCAAACCTTTCTCCTGCAAAAATCGACTGACCACACGGAGCATAAGTCTGGTGTATTAATATGCTAGCTGAGTCTTTGTCTCTTTGCTGAACCTTATCAAATATTCCTAAGATTGTCTACCTTTTAGCATAACTGTAGAACATCTTAATGCTAAAAGAGCCACTCTCCCCCACCTTATCAAAGACATTTTTATCCAAACTTGGCAGGGGCAGGGATGAGTGTGCTCCTTATCATTGGGCCTGCCGCGCACTGTCAGGGCTGTTGGCCACACCGCCCCTGGCTGGGCCACCAATCATCAATCCCTTTGTCCTTAGGTCTCTCTCCCCGTGATTCAAAGTCCAAGTGGGGGTGTCCGGCTGATCCTGGGTCAAATATCCTTGCTCTGGGTGTGCTTGTGTGGCGGGGTGAGGGGATGGGGAGAGTAAAGAAGGAGGGCGTTCCAGCTTAAGTTTTTGGAGTGTAGGGGGGCGGTGGCCTGTCTCCCACCAAAGCTAATTCAGTGTACAGTTTAGATGTTGGGGGTTCACACGTCAAGCAGCCAACAGAAGACCGGAATCTATGATACAGGGGTGTGAAATGCCTGGGTTTCTAGAGTGGAGAAGCTCAGACCCAATCAGAACAGAATGATCACATTAAAGAAAACCTTCTAGTTAGCAGAGCAAATCAAATAATCAAATTGTTACCAACCCTCCCGAGTCGGTCCCCAACAGGGGTCCTTCTGCCTGGTGTAGCTTGCGCCAATAGAACAAGACGGAGTTTGGTTCTGGAAGCAAAGGAAAGCTCTAACTCTGATCAAAGAACGGAGAGGTGCGAGCTCTACGGCACACGCTCTCCCCGGCAGGCTGTGGGAGGGGTTGCTTTAGGGGGATTTTGTCTGTGGGGAGGGGGTGGAGCTCTCACGGGGCTGGTGCGGCTGCGCAGCTCAGGCCCCAGATCACGCTGCGGGGCTCGCGTAGGTTCTTTGCGCCCGGCCTGCCGCCATCTTGAGTTGAGTGTCCTGTGAGGAGCTTCAGCTCACGTCCCGAGCTGAGGTGTCGGCTCAGCCGTTTCACGGGGAACTCTCGTTTGAAGGGCTGGTGGGAAGGCCTCTACGTGCGCCCCGCTATGAGCAAGTGAAGCAGACTAAACGCGAAGGGAAAAAAGGTTAGACTTTATCTTATTGCTCCGATTCTATTTTTATTTCCTGGGAATTGTTTGTGGGCTTTGTTGGTGACAAAATGTTTCTTAGGACAACTGTGGTGGTAGGTCTCAAACTTCTGGGTGCGTCACAATTGAGGAGCACTTAGTAAAAATACCCCGTTTCTAAACCTCACCCCAGACCTGTTGAATGAAACTCTTCTGGGGGGAGGGGACCAGGAATCAGCAATATTCATAAACTCCCTGGGTAATTATGATGCACTTGGTCTGGAGACCTCCTCTGAGAAATACTGCTGTGTGTGGCCTGAGAGAAGTGATCAGCAAAACAACAAAAATAGCTAAATTTAAGTAGAGCTTTCTATGTTAAACACTTTACCCAGGTTATCTCATATCAACCTCACAATAACTAGCAGGTGGTACTATATTAACCATTTCACAGGTGAGCAGAGAGATGTTAAGTAACTTGCCTAAGATCACAGAGCAGGTAAGATTTGCAGCCATGGGTCTTATCGAGGTTTGTGGGTCCTGAGGATTGGTCCCATGGAAAATGCAGAGAGAGAAAGATGATTATCACATCCAAAGAGGGCAAGAAGTTTGAAGAGGGAAACACTAATATAATCACAATGACTAATATGTTTTACCTTAATTTCTTTTTAACATTCTAAAATTTGGTTCAGTAATCTAGAAACCAGAAAAGAGAGAGGGGGGGAGGATAAATTTTGTATGACATTAGCTAAAATTGTATTGTCTTGATTTTCTTATTTGTATGGAGATAAAATTAAGATTCTAGAATCCATCCAAGGTTCAACTAATAGCAATCCTCAGACAGGCAGATTTATTCTCCTTGCTTTTAACTGAAAGGGGGAAAAAAAAGTCAAATGATAAAATGATAACCAAAGAGAATTTTGTTTTTAAAACTACCTTATAGGGCATGTTCTCAGATCACGTTGAACCCAATATCCTATGTGTTTTTTATTTGTGTCCAAAATACCGCCCAGTGATACCTGCCATTTGGAATGATGGTCCCATGACCCCACAATCACAAGTCACATAACCAATATGAGTGCACCATGCTGAACTTGTTAAGGAATGAACATAGCTTGAGACACAAAGCTTAATTTTAGTTGATCAGAGAATTCAATTAACCAGAAAATCCCATTTGTTGAAAATACAGTACTTTCCCCACCCCTCCTAAATGTCGTATTTTCCGTATCTGTGTGGCAGGGAGGTGCGGGGCTGGGGAGGGGTGGGGTGCAGGGGTCTTGAGGGGAGTCTTAGTAGGGATGAGAAGAGGTCAGCTTACACTTTTCAAAGGAAAGGAGTAACCAAGTGTTCTGTATATAACAAAAGATATCAGTCACCCTGATGAATTTGGATTCAACATAATGAAAAACAGGAGAGTTTCAGAAAAAGAAGAGTGGCTTCCTGCCAGTCCGAGTGGAGGGTCCCACTGGGAGGCAGAGAGATGCACAAAAGTCTTTTTGTATCCATGATCCTTTGATCCTTTATTTTTATGGTAGATAAGACAGTAATTTTTCTACTGACCCACAGAAAGATACCTAAGAGAAGCCCAGAAACTGCCCTGGATTATAGTGAATTTAGAAAGTGGGCAGAAAGCATATATAAAGATAATTTCTTTTACCTTATTTTATATATCACTTTCCTTTAAAGAAAACACTGAAAACGCCACATATTTTCTTTTTTAATCCTATATCTTTACGAAGTGTGAAAAAGAGGTATTTTGAATATTGTTTAATAGATGGAGAAACAGAGAAATCTACCTGGCCTGGTCAGCTTGGATAGTAGAGAGGTGTCAGACGAGGGGTTTAAGGGTCCTTTGCTGCCCCCCACCCATATCTTCTCTGTTAACTATCTCTAACTTTCATTGGTTAACCATCATTAGCAATGTGGCCTCAGACTGTTTTCTGCTTGAAGTCCCACCCCATCCCCATTTCCACTGTAAATAGCATCTTGGTCAAGAAAAAGTGATTCTGAAAATGCCGTCTCTTGTAAGAAGAACTGTAAAAACAAGTAATTTCACTCTAGAAGTGAACTTCCTACTTGAAGGGGAGAAAAATAAGAAAGATGGATGACTGTGGAATTTTCATAGAAGTTTTTCACGCAGGAGATACTGTGGGCATGTCCTCCCTTTGCAAAGCAAGTGGCTCTTTATGTGTGTCTCAAAACATCCTGTGGATTTTACCGTCTATTTCAATGGGAGTTTTTGAGACATGGAAGGGAAAGAGACTTACTGACCTTTAAAAAGCAGCTGATCCATTTGTAGTCTCTACTGTCGACTTAGCAGTTGCTTCAATATTTCAGTGGAGGTTTTTAATAGAAAAGAGGTTCAGGAGTCACACATTTTATTTTGACTTGACCATTGGGAATTACCATATCTGACCATCTGGGAGGAATTATAAATGTTCTTTAGTGTCACTTTACTACATGACGATCAATTAATAGAGCTTGTGCTGAGGAGGATAGAGAATGGTAGCAATGAAGGAACTAGTTGATGTGGAACAAAAGAGCTAGTGAAAAGATTAGTTTTTCTGTGAAGTTAAAATAGACGAGTGAGTCTCTGGACTCAGTCTTTCACAAACTACTAATGGCTGGCTTTCATTTGAGAAGGGACAAATTCAGGGCAGTATTGGGATAAAGGTTCATGTCCTCTTGTCTGGATAAAAGTTATTCCATTCCCATATTGGAAAATTCTGAAAAAAATATTTTTCCTGAAAGTTAGTTTTAGTGTTCTGGTTTCAGTGAAACAACCCAGAGGGTTCTATGATAGTCCAAGAAGTACAAAAGGGATAGTGAGAAGGAGCCATGCTTGGAGGGGACCTACATATCCCTTACAACCAGCTGGAGAGGAGTCCCTTGATGATTATAGATGAGATATCCATAGCTTTTGAGTAATTGCAAAGGTAAAGTTAGAGAAAATAACTAGAACCATGATGGTGGAATGTTGTAATCATTCAGGAGAGAGCTGATCAGAGCCTGACCCAAAGAATGGAGTTGAAGGGGAATAGTAGAGAGATTGCATGAAAGGACAGTTGGTAGTATTCAGAAAGAGACAAAATTCCTGAGTGGAGGGGAGTGGAAGAAGTAACAATAATTCTGGGATTTTAATTTTTTTACTTGAGAGTGTATAATTGGACAGCATAGCCATGTGTGATGGGTAAACAAGGATGAATTTGGTGTTTGTTAGCAATTATGATTAGAGCCAGTCTTGAAAACAAAATGGTACATATACATGAACCAACAAGGACAAAAGGGACCAGACAGATCTAGGTGTCATCTATGACTATTTCTAGAGTTACTTGTGGTTCTTGCAGAGTGGCTTATTTATGGGAGTGGAATACAAAGCCATACTGAGCTACAGATAGAGTTAGAGTGTAGCGTATTTTGACAATGTTTCCCAAATGATTTACCAAAGCCACAAAAAATGTAGTGAAAGAGGAATAAGCAAAGTGTATTGATCAACCAAAATGTAACTGAATGTAATTAGCCAGTGAATAATTATATTAGAATCAAGATAAGAATATCTCAATGCATAAATATCTTCTGAAAATTATACTGTTTTGAATTCATTAAAAATTTTTAAAAATCTGGACTACTTTTACTTTTACTCCATTGATAGGAAAAAGAATATTCCTCAACTTTGTTCATCCACAATAAAGGGAAAAAAGAGCTTTACATAATAAAAAGATTAAGTACATGAAAGTTCCAACATATTTCTTAGCATAAAGTTAGTACTTTATAAGTGTGAATGTGTTGAATAAAATTAAGTGAGATTCCTACAGTTTGAGTTTTATTGCTAAGCTATTTTATCCTTTCAGTTGAATTTGTATAATATGTAGTCTCTCCTAACATCTGCATCCATCTTTACCCTTCTTAAAAGAATAATCCAGCTTCATCTTCCCTGTTTTCTCACTTTCTTCCAATCTCCTGGCTTTGCCCACTCACCCTCTGCTCAAACTCACCTGGAGGAAGTTGCTAATTGCCAACTTTCAATGGCATTTTCAGTTCTTACTTTACCAGACCTCACTGGAGTATGTGACACCACTTTTTCTTTCCTGCATCTGTATCCACCTTTGGCTTGCTGGACATTTCTCTCTCCGTTTCCCCCCAGTCTTTCTGAATTAATCTTTCTCATTTTCCTCTGAAACTTCCACTTCCTCTCTCCAGGCCTTGAATGCAGTACTTCTTTATGAGTGTATCCTTCTATTCTGCTCTCTTTCCTCTTTCTGCTTTCAGTTTTAGTATAAAAACACATCCATGGCTTCAGTTACCACCTTCAGGCCCGTGACTCCAGAAATACATATGCAGCTGAAGTCTCCCTTGTGTTCCAGAGGAGCAGTGCCATCTCCCTGGACACTTCCACTTGGACAGCCATGGACAGTTCAACATTACCACCTCCAGAACAGAATTCATTTTGATCCTCTAACCCTATAAGCTTCTTCTTCTGTATTCCCTATCTCAGTGAACCATAATACCATCCTCCCATAATACCATAATCTGAGACTCATCCTTAACTCTTTCCTCATGTTCAAATGATGTAGATGTCAGCCCTCAACTACTGTTGATTATGTTTCACTCCTACTGCTATTATTCGAGTTCAGACTCTTATTATTACAGCTGTTTCATCCTCCTTGCCTCCAGTTTTGCCATTCATTCATTCATTCACAACACAATTATGGAGTGTTTGCTAACATCCAGGCATTGTGCTGGGGATGCATTCCAAGAGATGAGCATGGCCAACCTGGATTCTGCTCTCATGGAGACTCCACTAAGGCCCATAGTCACCTTAAAACCCAAATATGATCATGTCATTCTTTGTTCAGCATCCTTGAGCAGGCTCTCAAGCCTCAGGGCTACATCTGCCTTTCTTAGATTGGTGTGGAATGGCTTGTGTGAGACACTGCCCATTGCCTCCCCAGGGGAACCTCAACTGCAGCTGGACACAGGGCCACCCAGAAGGCAAGGCATTGTCTTCCAGACTTCCATGCAAGCAGGGTGGTGGCCACGTGACTCAATCCTGGCTGATGAAGTGTAAGGCTGCTTAAAACCAGTTAAACTAACCTGGGAGGGGTGGTGGAAGGGGGCACTTTTTGCCTTCTGTCTTTCTTCATTCTTTTGCCCTGCTACACAGATGTGCTGACTGGAGTCCAGCAGCCATCTAGAACCACGAGGAGACCTTGAGTATGGAAAGGTGTGTACTAGGATAGTGAAGCAGAAAGATGGGAGCCTGAGTCCCTGAAGGAACTGAAAATTATGGAGCCCTGTACCATCTTTGGCCCCCTTACCAGCACATCTTTTTGTGAAAGAGAAATACACTTTTGCTCTTTTAACTTGATTAAAACACAGTTAGTTGGGGGTTTTATATTACATGTAGTGGAACTTAACTAAATAAATGAGACTTATAAAGACCTTTACAACGTGAGCCTTTCTTACCTCTCCAGAATTAGCTTACCTTACTCCTCATGAAAGTCCTAGAATCCCCCCAACTCTCTCTTCTCTCCCTCTCCCTCTCCTCCTCCTCTCCCCCCCTCCCCGCCCCTGCCACGCACTCCCACTCACACAGTGCAAACTCACACCTTCATGCTATTGTCCCTGCTGCTCCTTCTACCTGGACTTCCCTCTCCCTTTACCTTCACACATTCTTAAGTCTAATTCTTACTGGCTTGGTTCAGATATCACTTCTTCAGACCTACTGGTTTGGTTCAGGATCCTTCACTACCTCTTCTCAGCCTGGCTTAGGTGGTGCCCTCCTAAGTGCTTCTTCTGTATGCTGTGCTTATGGTCTTTTTAGTCTACTACCTAATACATTTCTTGTTTCCTTATCTGAGTTCTTCACTAGCCTGTAAGGGCAGAGGGTATATGTGCCTGTTTGAATGAATAGCTTGCACTCTAATTTCTCTTGCCCGTGCTGTCAATTTCATATCTAGTCAATGGAAGAAGTTTAAACTAACAGGGTTGGGCTTCCCTGGTGGCGCAGTGGTTGAGAGTCCGCCTGCCGATGCAGGGGACACGGGTTCGTGCCCCAGTCCGGGAAGATCCCACATGCCGCGGAGCGGCTGGGCGCGTGAGCCATGGCTGCTGAGCCTGCACGTCCGGAGCCTGTGCTCCGTGACGGGAGAGGCCTCAACAGTGAGAGGCCCACGTACCGGTAAAAAATAAATAAATTAAAAAAATTAACTAACGGGGTTTTATAACTTTACGAAGGATGATCTTAGAATCAATTTGCCTATCTTCCTGTTTTCTTTCTTGTGTCCTGGGCACATGTGTGGGTGGGGTGACTTCATGTGAGTTGGGACAAACTTGCTGAAGTGGAACTGTTCCCTCAGGGAAGATGGGGTAAGTGTGTATAGCAGTTTTCTAGGTACTCTTACAAGTCTTCTTACAATTGGCCACAAACCTATGAACCTGCTCCACACGTTGTTAATGTTCATTTGGAAATCTTTTGCATACACTAGGGCTAGGCTGAGCCATCTCAAATCCAAATCTTCACCCTGCATGGATCTACTTCCTCTCTGGAGATGTCCAGTCTCTTTAATGGGCCACACAGACCTCTCTTCTACTTCTTCGGCCTCATTTCTTACCACCATTTTGCCATTTCCTTTGCACACTAAAAAGCTTGTTCTTTTGGGATAGCCCATATCATTTCTTACCTCCAAACCTTTGCTCCAGCTACTACTTCTGCCTGGATTGTCTCCCCTAACTTCTAAAAGTGCTAACTCCACCCATTGCTTAGGGACCTTAGAACTTGACTCAGGGGACTTTCTTCTCCCAGAACTCTTCCCCAGGCCTCCACTGGCTGGGTTAGGTTTGACTCATGGCCCCAGTAACCTGTGCTTGGCTCACCCATAGCACTTGCCTCAGCAGTTAATAACCCATCTCCAGTGTGTTGGCCCCTCCAGAGGCAGGAAGTGCATCCTGTTCATCTTCGAATCTTCCCGGTGCCTGGCACATGGCAGGCATGCAAAAATATTTTGCTTAATTAATAAGTGAAATATCAAATGGAAATGCTCTCAGAACCACACATATTACCTTATTGCACAAATTTTCCTGGTCTCACTCTGATGAGCCATCAGTTTTCCCCTTTGCACATTTCCACATCCTGGGTGGGACTGATGATTTACTCAGCTCATGTGAGAGTTTGGAGTGACATCTTGGGAACTAGCCTGATGTTGGAGGAGGCAGGGGGACTGACCGTAAACTCTTTATGTGAGCAGAAGGCTGTTTAATAACTGTGAACATTCGCCCCTAGTTCTGAGCTTCGTTACAGCTCCCTGACATGCCATATCACACCAAACAGAGACCTGGGGTGCTCACTCTGGCTCAAGAGGGTTATCAGCTGCCTGGAACATAACCTGACATCCCAGGAACTTCTTCACCTGGGGAAACTGAACCAGAACTTAGAGCCTTAGAGGTTCTTTGGTGGAGGTGCCACTGTCTGAGACCCTTGGCTGCTATCTATCCAGACTGAGTTTCCCTCCTTCCAGATGAAAAAGGTGCCAGAGATTCATATATGTGGGGGCCTAGTTGGTGCTTATAAAAGGTCATGTAGAACCTGTGTGATCTTACATAAGTTATTTAACCTCTGTGTGGCTTAGACTCCTCATAAAAAGCATGAAAATGCCTATGTCATAGGGTTAATAGGAGGACTAAATTAGATAAATTATTGAGCCTTGCAGAGGCAAGGTCTGTAAGTAAGTGCTTATTAATGTCAGTTGCTGTTATTACTGTTGTCATAATACTGGTCTGTGGTGTCTACAAAGAACAAATCTTGAGAAGATAAGTGAGACAGAAAAATGTCCTGGAGGGGAACTGAAATGAAAATGTAAACCAGCGTCTCCGTGTTGGAATTCAGAATCGTTTCATTAAGGAAGACTATGTGTCATGTGATTTAATGATCTAAAAAACAAAACAAAAACCAGAGTTTGCATGAAAAACTTGCATGATTATGACTACTTTTTCCCTTGCCTCCCCTTTTTGTGCTGTCACTAAATTTCCTGTGCAGAAGTCACCTCTTGGGTCCCTCACATTGATTTTGCTCAATTATCTTTCAGCGCTGCTCTGACCTATTTATGGGAAGTGGCAGGAGCTTTCTGCCTTCCCCAGAGATCTCACTCCTCTTTTCATAAAGATAGAAAGTGGTCATTGTTTCTTTTAAATGCTAAGCTCTCTTGCCTACCTTAGAAGATGTGGCTGACATCACCTTTTTGGTCAAGGGACTATGTTTCCTACTGAGGAAGCTTGAGATGGAGCAGAGGGCAGGTGATAGGCAAAACCAGGGGACACCTTAGGTCCAAAGAAGCCTCAACAGTAGGGAATCCTGGGGCACAAGGTGCAGATAAGTAATTGTAACACCAGTTTGCTTTTGCGTGTGTTGGTGGCATGCCCACATCCTCCTTTGCCTCTTACCTCTCTGCTGGCTGCTTCTCCATCTCCTTTGCAGAGTTCTCTTCCTCTGCTGGTCTTTCAGTGCTCATGTTTCTCATGGTTCTGTTCATGGGCCTGAGCTCTTACTTTTACTTTCCCTGGACCATCTCAACCATCCCAGGGCAACAGGAACCAGATCTGTCTCCCAAGGTCCAGACAAGTACATGCAACTTCCTTCCCGGTTCCTACTTGGATATCCCACAGGTCACTCAAACTCAATATAACAAAAATCACATGTGTATCCTCCCTCACATTTGCTTCTCCCTCAGTGTTCCTTGTCTCAGCAAACAGCACCACTCCCCAAGCTGTTACCCAAGGAGCAACCTGGAAGTTGACCTTGACTTTTCCGCTTTCTCTCTCCCTTCCCATTCAATCAATCACTAATACCTGTCAACTCCTCTAGTTCTTCTGTACATTAATCCAGGCCACCAGCACTTCTCTCCTGGGCCAGTGCAGGAATTCCTCTGCTGCCTCCTCTGCTTCTAGGCTTGTTCCAAGCTATTCTCCATCCTGCAGCTAGTTGGATAGTCTAACACTGAAATTCCACCTGATCTAACATTGTCCCCACTTTCCCATTGCCCTAAAAATAATACCCAGGCACCTAAACATGCTCTAAGGCCCAAGATGCAACCTTGATCTAGGTTCCAGCTGCATCTCTCCTCAGCCTTCTCCTATTTTTGTGCTCCAGTTACACTGAGCTTCATTCAGTTCCTCTCACCTCTGCGCCTTTGCACATGCTAGTCCCTCTGCCTTAGCATGCCCCCACGTTTGGTGTCTGGGTTAACTCTACTCCTCCTTTGCCTTCCAACTTAAACACCAGTCTCTCTAGAAGCCCTTCCCTAAGCTTGAATGGATCCCCTGCTCTCTCTATTCCCACCAGCATAACATGCATCACAACTGGCATCATTACTTGTTCAAGATTTGCATTGCTTGATAGTATTGGAGAGCAGGGAATATATCTGTCTTGTTCAATTGTATTTCATTGCCTGGCATACCAGGCACAGTCATTGCTCAATAAATATTTATTAAATATTTAAATAAATGAATAGAAATAACAAAAATCTCTCTTCATTGTTTTATTTTGAATTTTGCTGATCATCAATAAGATTGAACTGTTTTGGTATGTGTTTCTTGATCATTTATTTTTTATTAGTTGCCATTTCATATTTGTGGCCTATTTTTCTTTGTTTTTTTGTTATTGATTGTTAAGAACTTTTTGTAAATTGAAGATTTTAGTTCCTTTGTATTTTGTAAATAATTTTTCTGATTTACCCCTTATTTTTTACATTTGGTATTTTTTCTTATAAATAAAGGCTTTAAGTTGTTACATATTCAAATTGACCAGTCTTCTGCATGAGGATTAGAAAAGGCTTCCATATAGGCATATGTTTGTATCTGCAAAGTAAAGAAGCATGCCTGACATATTTCCTCTGTAAGTTGATGTGGAGGGGAATGCCTGTGAGGAAACATTTATCTCTTACTTTGCTATAATGTTGTAAAGTATTTTGTAGATGCTTTTTTTTTCCAACAAAAATATTTAAGGATAACTGTTACGACTTCCACTTCCTAAAGATAGAGTGAATATGTTTTTCTCAATTCTTCCTGCTTAGCAAAACTAAAAACCTTGGACATTATTTAAAAATCAAATACAAGACTCTGGAAAGTAGAAGGAGGAGGGAGATCATCTATGGAACTTGCAACCCCAGAAACAACATGGTGGTGAGTTCCTGGGTTTCTCTCGCATTATACATCCCAGTCTTAGAGTTGAAGAAGCCATTGCAACCCAGAAACACCAAGGGGCACAGACAAACATAGCCCCGCAGAAAGCCTGCTCTCTAGTTAAAGGACCAGGGAAAAGGCAGCCTACACACTCCCACCCATGCCAGCAAAAGCTAAGTTGGGCGGGTTACTTATGCCCACCCTAGGCTGTAACAAGGCACCTCTGTCCCCCTCCCTGCTGCTGGGGTGGTGTCAGAGAAGGCCAAGTAGGGAGCCAAGACTTTTCAAAGTGCCTTCCCCCAAGTATCATTGGAGACCATGTGGGGAGACAGAACTTTCCACTCCTCATGGCAGTAATGAGACACCTTTCTGTTCCCCACTGGGGTAGTGTCAAAGGAAACCTAGGGAGAGTCAGGACTTTCACCATCACCCAGGGGGTAATGAGGTCACTATCACTGCAGTGTTGATGGAGGCCACAGGGTGATCCAGAACTCCCATCCCCACCCAACAGTATCAAGCAGCCTCCCACCCTCTGTTGTCAGTGGAGGCCACGTGGGGAACCTAGACTTCTACCTCCACCTGACAATAATGAGGCAACCCCCTGCCAGAGTGGCATCAGAAAATGCCAGCTAAAACAGAAAGTTTAAGTAAAATCCAGAGTCTCCTAACTTAATATGCAACTCTTCAGGTTTCAGTTGAAAAGTACTCCTCACAGCAAGAACCAGGAAGATCTCAAACTGAATGAAAAAAGACAATCAGTAGATGCCTTACTAATTTCCTAGGGCTGCTGTAACAAATTACTACAAACTGGCATAAAACAATAGAAGTTTATTCTCTCAAGAGTTCTGGAGGCCAGAAATCCAAAATCAAGGTGTCAGCAGGGCTGCCCTTCCTTCAAAGGTTCTAAGAAAGGGTCTGTTCCTTGCCTTTTCCAGCTTCTAGTGATTCCGGGTATTTCTTGGTTTATAGCTGCATCACTGTAATATCAGCTTCCATGGACACATTGCCTCCTCCTCTGTATTTCCCTTATAAGGATACCTATCACTGGGTTAAGTCCTGCCCAGATAATCCAGGATGATCTCTTCAACTCAAGATCTAATCAACAGGATCTAATCAACATTTATAGAACATTTTACCCAACAGAAACAGAATATACGTTCTTTTCAAGTGCACTTGGAACACATAACAAGATAGATCATGTCCTGCACTATGAAACAAAACTTAACACGTTAAAAAAATCTGAAATCATACAGAGCACGTTCTCTGACTGCAATAGAATTGAACTAGAAATAACAAAAAAAAAATCACAGGAAAAATTGTAGCACTAAATGCATGTATTAGAAAAGCAGAAATGTCTCAAATTAATAAACTAAACTCCCACTCCAAGAGCTTAGGAAGAGAAGAGCAAGATAAGCCCAAATCAAGGAGAAGGAAAGAAATGATACAGATAAGAGTGGAAATCAATGAAAATGAAAAAAAATAGAAAAATCAATAATGAAAACATCTGATTGTTTGAAGAGATCAACAAAGTCGACAAACCTCCAGAAAGACTGACAAAAAAAAAAAAAAGATACAAACTACCAACATCAGGAATGAAACAGGGGCTATCACTGCAGATCCTGTAAATATCAAAAGGATAATAGGATAATACTAAGAACAATGTTACATGCATATAACTGACAACTTAGATGAAATGGACCACTTCCTCAAAAAACACAAACTACCACAATTCATCCAATATAAAATGGATATCTCTATATGTACTAAGGAGATTGAACTCATAATTTTAGAACAGAAAAATGAAATCAGGCTCTGATGGTTTCACTAGAAAATTCTACAAAGTGTTTAAAGAAGAATTGACTTCAATTCCACACAATCTCTCACAGAAAACAGAAGAAGGAATACTTCCTGATTAATTTTTATGAAGCTAAGTAGTACTTGGACATCAAAATGACACAAAGATAATACAAAAAAAAAAGAAAGAAAACCACAGGCCAGTCAATATCCCTCATGATTATAGATGCAAAAATTCTTAACAAACTATTAACACAAAGAATTCAGCAATGTATAAGAAGAATTATACAGAAAGATCAAGTGGGATTCATTCCAGGAATGCTGGTTGATACCAGAAAATCAATATAATCCATCATATTAACAGACAAAAAAAATCATATCATCATATCAATTGATGCAGAAAAAGCATTTGACAATATTCAAAACATATTCATAATAAAAACTCTCAGAAAAATAGGAATACAATGGAACCTCCTTAACTGATAGAGAATATCTACAAAAAACCTGTAGCTAACATTATGTTTAATGGTGAAAGGCTGAATGCTTTCCCCTCTAAGACTGGGAGCAAGGTAAGAATGTCTACGCTTACAACTCTTATTCAGCACAACTCTTCAAGTTCTAGCCAAAGCAGTAAGGCAAGAAAGAAACTAAAAGCCATAAATATCAGAGAGGAAAAAATAAAACTGTCCTTATATGAAGATGGCATGATTGTTTAGGTAGAATGTCTCAAGGATTTTAAAAACAAAGACAAAAATAAAAAACCTCTTAGAAGCTAACAAATGAGTTCAGCAAGGTTGCAAAGTACAAGATAAATGCACACAAAAAAATTGTCTTTTTACATACTAACAATGGACACTGAAATTAAAAACACAATATTCTTGGGCTTCCCTGGTGGCGCAGTGGTTGAGAATCTGCCTGCTAATGCAGGGGACACGGGTTTGAGCCCTGGTCTGGGAGGATCCCACATGCCGTGGAGCAACTGGGCCCGTGAGCCACAACTGCTGAGCCTGCGCGTCTGGAGCCTGTGCTCCACAACAAGAGAGGCCGCGATAGTAAGAGGCCCGCGCACCGCGGTGAAGAGTGGCCCCCGCTTGCCACAGCTGGAGAAAGCCCTCGCACAAAAACGAAGACCCAACACAGCAAAAATAAATTAGTTAATTAAACCAGTCTCTTGGAGAAAGATACACATTATGAAAAAAAATCAAAACAAAAAACCCCACAATATCCTTTATATTTATTCCATAAAAAAAGTATGAGTAAATCTAATGGAATGTATACAGAATTTTTATGCTGAAAACTATACAAAGTTGATGAAAGAAATAAAAAAATAAGTAAATGAAATAACATACCTTATATGTGAATTGAAATATTCAACATACTAAAGATCTCAATTCTTCCAAATTAATATACAGGGTTAATGAAATTCCTATCAAAATCCCAGCAAGATTTTTTTGTAGATATAGACAAAATTATTCTGAAACGTATATGAAAAGGCAAAGTAACTAAAATAGTTAGATCAACTTTGAAAAAGAATAATGTGAAAAAGAAAAATGATTTCAAGAACTATAATATAGTTACAGTAATGAAAGTATATGGTATTGGCAGAGGGATAGAAAATGGAACAGGATGGAAGGCCTAGAAATACATTCACACAAGTATATTCAACTGGTTTCTGACAGAGATGCAAAAGCCATTCAACGGAGGAAGCACATAATTTTCAACAATGCAGCTGGACATCCACAGGCAAAAAAAATCAACCTTGACCTAAGTCTCACATGTTATACAAAAATTAACTCAAAATGGTCATGAACTTAAATATGTAAGCTAAAACTTTAGAACTTCTAGGAAAAAACAGGAGAAAATCTTCATGACCTAGGGTGAAGCAAAGAGTTCTTTGACTTAACACCAAAAAGCATGGTATATAAAAGGAAAATTGATAAATCAGACTTCATCCAAATTAAAAACTTTTTCTCTGAGAAAGATCCTGTTAAGAGAATTCAAAGACAAGTTAAAGAGTGGGTAAAAGTACTTACAAATCACATATAATAAAGGATAGGTATCTAGAATATATTTTTAAAATTGTCAAAACTCAAACAAAAATTATAATTAGAAAATGAGCAAAGGATATGAAGAGTCTTGTCACCAAAATGACAACTAAGCACATGAAAAGATGTTCAACATCATCAGTTATTAAGGAAATGCAAGTGAAAACCACAATAGTATATTACTACACACCTGTCAGAATGGCTAAAATAAGAAATTTGACACCACCAAATGCTAGTGAAAATGGGGAGAAACTGGATCACTCATACATTGCTGAAGGGACTGTAAAGTGGGTGGAGCCACTCTGGAAAATAGCTTGACAGTTTCTTAAAATACTAAACATGCAACTACCATATAACCAGCAGTTGTACTCCTGAGCATTTAACCCAAAGAGATGAAGACAGTGTCCATACAAGAACTTGGCTTGAATGTTACAGCAGCTGTATTTGCAATAACCAGAAACTGGACACAGCCCAGAGGTCTTTCAGTGGCTGAATATTAAACGTATTAGCACATTCATACCATGGAATACTACTCAGCAGTAAAAAGGAACATGTATTGATGCAGAATAATTTGGAACATGTATTGATACAGAACAATTTAGACAAATCTCCAGGAAGAATAATTACGCAAAGTGAAAAAAGCCAATCCCTAAAGTTTACATACTATATGATTCCATTTACATAACATTCTTGAAATGACAAAATTATAAAATGGAGACTAGTGGCTGCCAGGGGTTATAAATTATAAAACCAGACAAGTGGCTGCCAGGGGTTAAAAAGGGGGTGTAGGTGGGAGGGAGGTAGGTTTGGCTATAAAAGGGCAACATTCGGAATCATGATAGAAATGTTCTGTGTCTGACTTCAATGTCAATATCCCAGTTGTGACGTTGTATAAAGTTTTGCAAGATGTTACCATTTTACATGGGATCTCTCTGTATTATTTTTACAACTCCATGTGAATCTATAATTATGTCAAAATAAAAAATATAATTTAAAAACCCCGACTAAAACCAGGTTTTAAAATAGTTTTATTTAATACTTTCAAGATAATAATACGTAGAAAAATTAACTTGGGTTTTGTTAATATTACCAGAGCTAAAACAATTTGAGTTTTGATAGTGTAAGATTCCTTTGACCCATGTAACTTACTATGTCATAAATTTCTGGATATGTTGGTTTCTTTGTTTTGTTTTTTTAAATTTTTTGCTTTATTTTGTTTGTTTCTTTTGAGAAACCATGTCTTTAAAAATCTAGAGAAAGATTTTTTTAAGTGTAATGCAACACTTGGAAAAGAATTATGCTTCTTTAATAATTCAAATTACAATTGGCCTCTATCTGCCCTAAATTAAATCTCTGTGAAAGAATTAGGGGAAAATGCTCATGGCTTGGAAAAGACTAAGTTCAGGTAATTATACTCTTGGCCACAATAAACCTAACTTTTTTACAATATACTTTTCTCTTGGAAACAAAACACAGAAAACTGAACTAGAGTACCCTTGCTCTGTCGTGAATGGTGTTAGCACTATGAGTAAATTGTATCCCCCGTTTACACATCTTGGGACATAAGGTGCTTTATTCATGGAGGCCCCATGGCTTTGTTTTTGACATTGCTGGTTTTAGTTCAGTAATCAATGAGAACAGGACTAAATTCCAGCTTTGTTCCACTTGAGCTCCTGTTAGGCCAGCAAGGTGGGCTTGAAGAGTATTGGCCTTGGGGTCACCAGGGTTTGGGCTCAACTCTGCCTCTCTCATTTATGAGCTATATGGCATTGGGAAAGTCACTTGAACTACCTGAGCTTAGAATTTTTTATTTGTAGCAAAAGAAAAATTATATCTTCCACCCAGGATGAGAAATAGAGAGAAAATATATATAAATAGACCTGCTGATATTATTAGCTCAGTAATTGATCACTCTTACTATTACTGTTATTTGGGCTTGGCACTTGCTATGCTGTGTTTCTGTTTATCTTTGATTTATCCTTTCAACTGGATTGTGAGTACCTGGAGGGCAGACATGCCACCAAACCACCTTTATAACCCTCACATCTTTCAGGGTAATGTCTTGCACTCAATAGGGGCTAAGTAAAAATACTAGTTGATAACAAAGATGATGCTATAAGTGGAACAATTGAAGGTAGTATATCATGTTGAAGTTCCTTTAACGCATCTGTGCACAAATTTTAGTGCATTGGAATGAACTAGGGAGTTGGTAAAACAGATCTCTGTTCTCTACCTCCTACCCCAGGGAATCTGATACGGCAGGCCTAGGAGTCTGCATTTTAGAAAGCTCCCTGGGTAATTATGATGCAGGTGGTCCATGTACTGATCGCATTTAGAGAAACCATGCTTTAGTAGATAACCTATGTCTTGCTGACTGTTAAGTTGTAAAGAGATTGCCCGTATGATACATAAAGTAGGAACTGATGATTGTTGAAATGAAAATTTGGTCTGCAGGGTCATCCAAAAAATCCACTTTATCACTGAGCTGCCAGGCACATATTACAAAACTAATCAGAACTTACTTTTAATTAACATGTTTTATGTCCTAGTTATCTAAGCCAAAACTATATATGTACATGCTGTCTTCTTGGCTCCAGCTTGCCTAGTGAAGAGAAAATAGAAGTGGAATAAAATACCCAGTGGGCATTAGACTGCAAATACATTTATCCTGCAGCAAAGCATTAATTTATAAAGGCAACTGCAGTGCATTATGCATACAGTCCATCCTCATTTGGACCCCAAACTGACTCTTAGAGGGACATGTCCTTTCTCTAGTGGCTGCTATTTAGGACAAAGACTTGGAACTAATAACAAAATGATTGTACTTCCTAGGAGTGCTACCCTAAAGCACTTTCTTTCATTATTAGGAAGACTTGATACAAAATTAAGCAAATAAGAACTGGTGGCAAGAGTTATGTCCTCCTTCCACCATAGGGACATAGGGACCATTTAGAGACAAAGATAAAAGTGATTTTGTTCTTCATGAGAACAAGTAATACAGAAAAGAGCTGTTATTTCCTTTTGGTTTTCATCCAAAGACTTCAAAATACTGATTAAGAATAATGCCTGTTTTCAGATGGGTAATAAGAAAAAAAGGGGAACATTTTCTTGTTAGGCTATAAAACTGAAAATAATCATTTTGATGTCTTCTCCTCCATCCTTACATGATTTACAAAACTACTTCTATTAATATGTAAATTATCCAAAATAAAATATAAAATCAGTTTACTAAGAAATCACGGTTCTGTAGAAGATACTAGTATATAATATATGTATTCTGGAACTCAATGATAATCCAAGTCCTTGACCCTAACATGGGTTCTACAGTGAAATGGATGTAACTGGCCCCTCTTGTAGGCCATCTCAAACATTTCCCATTCCTGAGAATATGAACAAAAAATGGACTTTGAAAAAAATATATATTCTTAGATCTTGATTCTACTCCAACTCTGCAATAATTACAGTAATTACAAAGATAAAGGGTAAAAGTCACAAAGTGCTGGCTGGGACATTCCAGAGCAGGAGAAAGCTTGGCGCCATTTTTATAGTTATGCCTGTTAAGATTTAATAGATGGAAAGTTTCATTAGTGAGCTGTGCTGCAATTAACTTCAAGGAGGTTCCAGACTACTGTATGTTCCTGTTACCGACAGAAAACTGTTCAGCTTTCCCTCTTGAAAGAGTGTATTGGATTTTCAACACTTCAATTATAAAAAGTTGTAAGAGGCATGATTTTAAAAAATTTAATGTAGAGCCTAGTTTCTCCTTATCATAGAACCCATAGTAATAACAGACTTTTATTCTTCATTTGACACGCTAATTGTTGATTCTCTGGGAGTGAGTCATTTTGGGATTGTATCATTATTGGTATTAATTATTTTAGACAGAAAAAAGGTACAAAAATCTTTGTACCTCTTTTTCCTCTCTCTCCTCCTATCTCATAAAATCATGTCCTAATGGGATTGTGGCAAATTTGGAAACTATGATTTCTTTAAATCATAGAATTTCCTGAATCACATACTCCACCTTTACTGTAAAATGCTTGCTCTCACCTCTGACAAGCTGGCAAATTTCAGAGAATAAACACTGGAATCCAGTGACTTGCTTTTCTCCAGTGGCTGGTCAGATTCCAGCCTACTTTTGGAGCTTTGAGTCTAGACTTGAGTAAAGTGTCCATAGGCAGAACTTTGCAGACTCCTCTTTGCTGGAGGTGAAGATGGTGCTCCCCTTTATAGTATAAGCAAACCGTTGAAGGTCATCCAGTGTTATTCCTCATGGAAATTACTGCCATGTTCTGGGTTTTGTGTCCTTCAGAAGACTTTCTCTATCTAGCATGTTATTTGATTTCTCTATCCTACTATGACATGGCTAAACTGTTATGGTCCTTACTGTTATGTTTTATTGTGTTAAACAGCAGACTGCTATGGGTCTTTTAATGACTTAAAGAATGAGATATGTATTTCATGACTTTTACAACCTGTCTTAATACTCCTTCCAGTTACAATCCACCCACCCCCTTCCATTCTACATGTGTTTCCGTTAATAGGCTGCAGATTTTTTCCGTGTGGTAAGTATGTAACCATGATAGGCACTTTCAGAGACATCTTAGCTTTTTCAGACACAAGGATGCAGTTTGGTGTCTGGGAACAGTAATTTAGTTTGACAAGCAGTTATGGAGTACCTAAAAAACTAGAGTTTTAATCTACATGGAATTATCCCACAGTTTGCTGCTGTCTGAGCAGCACAAATGCATCAGTTTTTTTCTACCTAAGTGTGAAGTCTGGAAGTGGGTGACATATTATTGATATTTTATCATGTGGTAACACTGTTGCTGACTTAGGAGTGGTTGGAAGACCATGGTCTGTCTATTGGACTAAACTTCTCCCTGAACTTGGCATGTCCCCAAAGTCCTACCTCCTCCCCAGTGGATAATCTTTCGTAAAGTTCTACACTCTCCTTATTTTCCTTGTCTTCGTGAATTCATCAGACCTGGCCACGCCATGTCCCAAAATGTGACCAGTATGTGAAGAATGGCAGGAAGTCATGCTTAGAGATTCCACAGTCCCCCAAGAGGTTTCACAATAGGGTACAGATCAGGGCACAGGGCCCCATCAACCCTTTCCACATACCACAGTTTTCAGTACTTTGATGCCTTTTGATGTAGGCTCTGTTTTTTTGGAAAATCTTTTCTGGTTTAGTTCTGAGAAAATTATTAACACTTGGGTTAAGGTTGGGTCAGAGTTTAAGAGATCAGTATGTTTATTTGGGTTTTATATATTTATGGTTGGTTTTAGTTTCTGCTCTTATACACCAGCAGCAAATTCTTGGGGTTTGTGAAGCATTGCGTCACTTTCTTTCTGTTTTCTTGTGACATGGTGTTTGGATAATGCAGTTAGAAATCAGACTGGGTACAGTGGAGAAAGGACAGCCTCTTCAATAAATGGTGCTGGGAAAACTGGACAGGTACATGTAAAAGTATGAGATTAGATCACTCCCTAACACCATACACAAAAATAAGCTCAAAATGGATTAAAGACCTAAATGTAAGGCCAGAAACTATCAAACTCTTAGAGGAAAACATAGGAAGAACATTCTATGACATAAATCACAGCAAGATCCTTTCTGACCCACCTCCTAGAGTAATGGAAATAAAAACAAAAATAAACAAATGGGACCTAATGAAACTTCAAAGCTTTTGCACAGCAAAGGAAACCATAACCAAGACCAAAAGACAACCCTCAGAATGGGAGAAAACATTTGCAAATGAAGCAACTGACAAAGGATTAATCTCCAAAATTTACAAGCAGCTCATGCAGCTCAATAACAAAAAAACAAACAACCCCATCCAAAAATGGGCAGAAGACCTAAATAGACATTTCTCCAAAGAAGATATACAGAATGCCAACAAACACATGAAAGAATGCTCAACATCATTAATCATTAGAGAAATGCAAATCAAAACTACAATGAGATATCATCTCACACCAGTCAGAATGGCCATCATCAAAAAATCTAGAAACAATAAATGCTGGAGAGGGTGTGGAGAAAAGGGGACACTCTTGCACTGCTGGTGGGAATGTGAATTGGTTCAGCCACTATGGAGAACAGGATGGAGGTTCCTTAAAAAGCTACAAATAGAATTACCATATGACCCAGCAATCCCACTACTGGGCATATACCCTGAGAAAACCAAAATTCAAAAAGAGTCGTGTACCAAAATGTTCATTGCAGCTCTATTTACAATAGCCCGGAGATGGAAACAACCTAAGCGCCCATCATCGGATGAATGGATAAAGAAGATGTGGCACATATACACAATGGAATATTACTCAGCCTTAAAAAGAAATGAAATTGAGCTATTTGTAATGAGATGGATAGACCTAGAGTCTGTCATACAGAGTGAAGTAAGTCAGAAAGAAAAAGACAAATACCGTATGCTAACACATATATATGGAATTTAAGGGGAAAAAAAATGTCATGAAGAACCTAGGGGTAAAACAGGAATAAAGACGCAGACCTACTGGAGAACGGACTTGAGGATATGGGGAGGGGGAAGGGTGAGTTTTGACAGGGCGAGAGACAGTCATGGACATATACACACTAACAAACGTAGTAAGGTAGATAGCTGGGGGGAAGCAGCCACAAGGCACAGGGATATTAGCTCGGTGCTTTGTGACGGCCTGGAGGGGTGGGATGGGGAGAGTGGGAGGGAGGGAGACGCAAGAGGGAAGACACGGGAACATATGTATATGTATAGCTGATTCACTTTGTTGTAAAGCAGAAACTAACACACCATTGTAAAGCAATTATACCCCAATAAAGATGTTTAAAAAAAAAAAAAAAAAAATCACATTCAGTATTAAAAAAAAAAAAAAAAGCACATTCAGTATTAAAAAAAAAAAAAAAGAAATCAGAATTAAAGTCTCTTTGTCGCAACTGAGTGAGTTCTGACCTCCGGTGCAGTACCTTGCATCATGTTATATATTTTTTGACTTCTCTGTTAATCAACGTGTTTGTTTATCAGTTTTCTCACAGAAGGGTAGTTAGAATTAATCTTTAAAATGCAGGTAAGCAGTGTAACATTATTAGAACTGGTTTGTGTATGTCAAATGGATTGCTACATTTTGCATGTTTAACTATCTTTTTTGGTCTGCATTCTCATTTGAAGAAATATTTAACTTTTTATAAGCAGGGACAGTATAATATGCAATGCTACTAAGCCTAATATTCAAGAAAGTTTTCATACATGTCTTAGTATTAATTAGGGAGCAATTCTTGTTTGACATGTTTACTTGGATTCTTAATAGGTTTCCAAGTGGGGTAATGCAGTTAAGTACCCAGAAAAACTAACAATTATCTAGTCTAAAGAGCTTTGGATTTCACTGTAAAATTAAAATTGTGTGGAAATTGTGTTTTCATTCTACTCATATTAACCTTTTCTTATCCATATTAGCTAAAGGTTAACTTGTTCCTACCATTTTTATGAAGCGAGAAGCAGGAACTTTGTCTTTTTATGAAAGGAAGCACAGGAGTGACAAGCAGTCATTAGAGATTGAAAGTAAAAGCGACTGTGAGATTGTTATAGCATAGCTTATTGTATAAGCCCAATTTGGACTTTTGTAAGTGCTGGTATTAGGAAGAGTGAGCATAATTGCATATATGAAATTTATATTCATTTTACCCTGTCTGATGCCAGTGCCTGTTGGGAGACAGGGTGCTGTGACTTTCTGGGAGGGAAATGAATCTCACAGGCGGGTGTCACTGCCCCCAAGCCCCAGAGTTGAGGAAATCTGGGGGTTTTTTTTTGTTGTTGTTGTTTTTATATTTTCTTGGCTGGGCTGCACAGCATGTGGCATCTTAGCTCCCTGAGTAGGGATTGAACCCACGCCCCTTGCTTTTGAAGGATGGAGTCTTAACCAGTGGACCACCAGGGAGTCCCCAGGAGATCTGTTTTAAAATGTAGCTCAGAGACCAAGGGAGAGAATTCCTGTTGTTTTCTTTTTTTGTTTTCCTGGCTTCACCACTGTGTTCCCAAGTAGCTAACTTGTTTCTCTGCCTCTCACAAATAAAAAATATGGCCAAAGGAAATATTATTAGTGTCTTCACAAAATGGCAGAGTGGAAAAGGATTGTTAGGTTTCCAGATCTCATTTCATAAGTATTCAGGGAAAGGGAGACCCTGAGAAGGGTGAGTAGCTGGTTATCTGGTTGGGAGAGTTATCTCCAGTAATTGTAAGGCTTTCAATAATGGTAAATTCTCCTAAGAATCTGAGGAAACAAAAATGGGAAATAACTCCTGTTTACTAGGTTTTTTAAAAGTTGATTGGAAACATTTTTAACCTCCCTAAAGAGAATAGGAGAACCTCAATCTTTTAAAACACTAGTTGCCAGTCAGTGGGGTGAACCTTTTGCTAGAATTTGTCCCATAATTTCTAAACGAGTGAACAGAAATAAGAAAGGTATTATACTATTTTATGCTGAATTAACCTCACTATATACTGCTAAAGATCTATCTCTGGAGACACATCATAAAAACTAAGCACTTTTACCACAATGGCAGTATTAAAAAGTATTTCATATTTTATTATTAGGGTGTAAAATTACTAATCAAGGGTGGGAAATGACCAGGAGAAAATAGGAGAAAAAGAGAGTCATTGAAACATGCTGAAATATTACCAAGCTTTCATGAATGTATTTTTCCCCTCATCTTTTAGGGCCAGCACATTTTAAATAAAAGTCAATCTGTTTAGAATAATAGACCATAATAAATAACTGTTGCAAATGAATGAATTCTGTGTTGTCTAGCAGGATCATCAAGGCAGAAGAGCTTCTCTAAATGCATCATTGATTTCAATGAAAGCAAAACTTCTTTTAGGTTATGAACCCCTCCTGTATTGCAAAATTGCTTCCCCTTATGCCAACACAAACAGTACCACCCCAGAATTAGGGGATTATTATGTTGGTTCTAGAAGGAGGGTGTTGAATTGATGTCTAATTTTTAGTAAATCCCATCAAAATTACTTTTTGAATAAAGGAACAAATATAATCATATATTTGGTAAACCATAATCTGGAGAACATTCCACAGGTCTTTGTCACCCTTCAACGTATCCTTAGAATGTACCTCAAGAATGCCTCCAGAGAGAGAGCTGGAAGTCAAGGCACTTGCATCGCATTTTGAGTTCCATCATGCTGTGTCTTACGTAGGCTTCTGAGACTCTCTAATCTTTCATTTTCTTCTCCCCTTCTATTGTTCCTTTCTTCTACATGCCAAGAAGGCATTGGGAGATTTAGGTGACAAGGTTGGACCCTTTCCTTCTCATGAAAGGCAATATAGGCTCTGGAGTCAGACTACACACATTCACATCTCAATTTGATCACTTATAATGTCTCAGTTTTCTCATTTGTAAAGTGGGAATAATGATGGTTTCTATCATGGAGGGATTAAATAAATATGTATAAAGTATTTAGAACAGTTCTTGAAAAGAAATGCTATTATTATTAAGTGATTACTACTGTCTTTCTTTTTATTTATTTATTTTTTATTGGAGTAAAATTGCTTTACAATGTTGTGTTAGTTTCTGCTGTACAATGAAGTGAATCAGCTATATGTACACCTATATTCCCTCCCTCTTGGACCTCTTTCCCACCCCCCCCATCCTACCCATCTAGGTTGTCACAAGTGTCAGTGCAAAGGCTGCATCCACTGAGCTTTCCTGGTTCTCCTAGGCAGAGTGTTGTACTTTGTGTATAATCCCAGTAGAGCAGTTTGTTTTTTAACAGTTTGTTTCCATGTGTATTTCCTCACTAGACAATAAATCCATTGAGGTAGGGATTGGAGGATGGTGTTTTATTGGTGTATTCCTAACACTAGCACAGTTTCCAGGCATTCATTAGGCATCCAGTGTTAATGAATGAATACATGGATGGATGAATGAACGCATGTTTCACTTGTTGTCTCCCAATATCCATTCTCTACTTGTTTCTTTAGAAATAGAGTCTCCAAATTTTAGCAGAGCATATGGCTGTCCAGCTAATGACCACATTTCCCAGCCTCCCTTTCAGGCAAGGTATGGCCATGTGATTACATTCTGGCCGATGGAATGTGCATGGAAGTGTGGTGTTCCATTTATGGGTTATGCCCTTAAAGAAAAGAGACATGTCCCCCATTTTCCCTTTTCCTCCTGCCAGTGGATAGAAGGTGGATGTGATGGTGACATCTGAAATAGCTGTCTTAGACCATGAGATGGATGGCACTTGTTGAGGATGGCAGAGCAACAAGATCTAGTAATTCATATGTTCTTAATGATGTGGAGCTGCTATACCAGCCCCGCACAGCTTGTATTCAAATATCTCTCTTGTTTGGAGCACTGTTTTGCTGTTGATGTTTGTTTTGGTGGTAGGTGGGTCTTTGTTTCACCATCTGAGTCTGCCCACAGAGCTACATTTATTGAATCTCCGCCCTTTGATAGATAAGTTTCTAATGCAGATAACATTGATAAAAAAATAGATAAGAATTAGCTTATCACAGCTGATTAGAATTGAGCAAGTGTGTGAATTAAATATAGCAACAGAGGCTTTGGTTTAACTATTTGAAAAAAGCATTTAAACCTTATTGTCCATCTGTTCCCAGTTGTCTAATGGTTGCTCTGACTGGTAATGGGGGAAGAGGGATGAAAGATTACACAAAACTCTGGGTTACAGGACTGAGGCCAGGGAGCAGTATTTATCCTAGGAAGTGTTTCTATTTAGACCTCATTTGGATGGGCAGGAGGGACAGAGTTTTCCCAGGAAATTCCCATCATCTCAACAAAACAGCCTTCCTCCCTACCTGGTATCCTGTGGGCGAGCACTGTGCTTGCCCGGTAACAGGGTCAACAGGGAAAGGGTAGAACCCTCTTTTCATCTGCTCTTCTATTTGTCATGAACTCCTTTTTGACTTTCTAAGCAAGAGCTACTAAACAGAGAGCTGCTTGGGTCTCTGGATCAGGGATTTGGACTTGATGTGTGGCGTGAGATAACCCAGTTTTCTAATGTCAACAAAGATTTGCCAAGATGCTGTTCCACAGATTTTCATTGTAAAGGAAAATCATTCTGGGGAAAATTAAAAAAGGGTAGTAACAGCTTGATGGTCATTTTGAGAAAGTACAGAAAATAGTGATGAAACATGAATATTCAGATCCACATAGATACAGTTTTGAAACTAATTTTATTAACATACAACATACACATAAGAAAGTGTCTAGACCATAAATGTACAGCCTTATATACTCTTACGTACATAATTTTTAATTTTCAGGAGCCATATACACCCATGTTTACTAGAACACAAATCAAAAATGTGCAGCATACATTTTAAAACTCTGGAGCTTCATGGTAAAATGCTGAAATACAGATGATAGTATTTCTGATGAATATGGAGATATACCATGTTCTTGGATTGGAAGAATCAATATTGTAAAAATGACTATACTACCCAAAGCAATCTACAGATTCAAAGCAATCCCTATCAAATCACCAATGGCGTTTTTTACAGAACCAGAACAAAAAATCTTAAAATTTGTATGGAGACACAAAAGACCCTGAATAGCCAAAGCAGTCTTGAGGGAAAAAAACGGAGCTGGAGGAATCAGACTCCCTGACTTCAGACTGTAATCAAGTAATCAAGACAATATGGTACTGGCACAAAAACAGAAACATAGATCAATGGAACAAGATAGAAAGCCCAGACATAAACTTACGCACCTATGGTCAACCAATCTATGACAAAGGAGGCAAGGATATACAATGGAGAAAAGACAGCCTCTTCAATAAATGGTTCTGGGAAAACTGGACTGGGAACAATAGCTGAACACAGGATTGTGCTGATCAAGTGAGATAATGTATAGAAGGAGGTTCATGTGACATTTGCATGTAGGAAGACATCAATAAATGGTGTTTTGTTTTTATTATTATCAATGCCAGTATCAACTGATGCTGGACTTAGGGGACCTACAGAAACAGTGGCATAATTGTATTGAACTATATAATATTCTTTCTCAGGTGGATGGGCTAAGCCTGAAGTGAGATTGCAAGATTTATGTCCTTTCTAGATGAAATGTGGATCCTTTAGCAACAGGAGGTAAGAGATATATGGTTTACATGTGGACTTCTGGTTATGACTCTTTTTAACTGATGAGTTATCATGTTGGAATTGGTGTAACTCTGAAGAGAATATTTCCAAACAGTCTTCAAGGAATGTCATGTAGCATTTATTAGAGTCACTCCAACAGGGACACTTCCCACTTGCTTTGATTTAGTGACATTACTGCTGGTTAAAAGCCTTAGGTAAGGCCACACACAGTGGCTGGCGATTTGGATAATTAGAAGGAATGGCAGAGGCTGTCTCTTTACAAGGAAGTTAGCAGTGACATGCAATTAAAGCAAACCACGGAGGGATGCCGGGTAGCTCTAAGGATTATAGTGGATCGAGTGGAATCAAACCATCTCCCACAAAGGATTTCTGCTTGCTTATTTTTAAAACATATTCTGGAGATAACTATGCTATTTCACATAAGCAGAACAAAAAGAACAATATAACTCACTGCATGGTAAACTTCCTCATAATTTTGTGGACTGCAGTGGCCAGTTGGTGAAGCTGTTTGTCCATTGGAATCTTGATAAGGCATCTGAACCTTGAGTATCATACATTTATTGGGGTGGTGTTTTCTGCTTGAAAAGATGCTTTCATATCTGTTACCTATTTTGATGCCCACAACTGTATGAAGTGAGGTGAGGAGTCGCTATGATGTCCATTTCAAACATAAAGAAATGGAAACTGAGCTCTGAGAAGGGATTTGCCACAGTTCGTTTATGGGAGAGGAGAGTAAAACACCAGTTATGTGACTTACAGTGCAATACTCTTTCCGACACATGGAACCGTCTTCTCCAGCATAAATGTGCATTCTTAGCTTTTCCAGGGTTCAGTTTTCTTTCTTTCTCCTCCTGAGACCCTGCAGTGGTCATGAGTGCCTTAGAGAATGAGCTGAAAGCTCTAAACCTTCCTCAGAAAAATGCACACACATAAAAAATTGTATCACCTTCAGACCACCTCCTTCTAAAATCTGTGTGGGCAGCAGTATAGGGTTTGTGGAAAATACTAGTCTGAGCTTGTTGGGGCACATGGCCTTCTGAGGGGGAAAAGTCGCACCACGAAGGTTTGTTCGGCCTTAATGGCACTGGGTGTTGCTCAGCTCATGTCAGCTTGGTTCAAACCTCACAGCAACCTTCAAAGGTGAATATTATTGGGCCCATTTTATAGATGAGGACACTTGAACACTTTACTGGAATTTGAAGCCAGAGGGAAACTTTTCACCACAGTGCTGCACAGCCTCCCAAAGTGGTGACAGTCTGTTGGTGTTGAGCTATTCTCCTAGTGGTCAGCCCATGCTTGTGTGTAATGGTATGGCTGGGAAGGGGGAAAGGAGGTTTCTAGAAGCCTTTCAGCAGCAAGGGTTCCTTGGGGAAATCCTTTCCTTGGGGGTGACAGGTTGGAACTCTTACCAGGGGTGGAAATGTGAAGTGTGAAAGAAGTGTTGAGATACAGGGATAGAAAAGAACAGGGTGGCATCCACAGGGTGGTCTGTTTCTCTTGGGATGTGTGTTGGATATCCAGCTGTTGTATTAATTTTTATAGATTCCATGCTACATTCTTGCTAACTTGGCAAATGATTCATGAAGTTACTGTAATGGGGTGAGTAAACTCATGGGTAGAGCTGGGGCTGGGAGAAAGGAAAAGGCAAATCCCTACAGTTGGGGTTTCCTGAGCCATAAATAACGGCCACATTGCCATTCCCAGCAATATGCTTCTGTCATTAATTAACTTTTATGGAAAGCTATGGTGTTCATGACTTTGGCCTCTCCTCACTCTTGATCTATGTGGTGTTATGTGGTGTAGACAGCAGTGCTCACAGGTGGGATTTGTCTGACAGGGGAATCTGAATTGGCTGATGTGAAATACCCACTAATATATGGCATGACCCTGCAGAGGGCGAGTGCGTGGGGAGAAAGCAACCATGACACGCTCCCTGTTCCTGCCAATTGTTTTTTCAGCGCCTACACATGTGATCAGAATATCCTGTTCTCTGTTAGGTTAAACTTTAAGTGTGAGATTTTTTTGGTGGTGTTAGAGAATGCTGAGCTGTCGCTCTAGGATTTGGTGATGTGGTGCTCTATGCTTGAGACACGAGCAATAAAGATGGAAAGTTCCTAGAGACACAGGACAGCTCCCATCTATCAGAGCCAAATGGGGCGATCCCAGGCCAGCCTTTTGAGATGCCCCACAGTAGTGTTAACATCACACCAGAAAATTATCCCTCACCTTTAACCTAAAGTCTTCCAGCTTGGTTTCCAGAACAGTTGTTTTTAAACATTAGCATACATCAGAATCGCCTGGAGGGCTAGATAAAACACAGATTGCTGGGCCTCACCTTCGGAGTTCCTCTTTTCTCTCTAGATTAATTGAGATATTATTGACATACAACACATGTAAGCTTAAGGTGTACAATATGATAATATACATGTAATTATTGCAAAATGATAACCACTATAAGGTTAGTTAACACCTCTACTATCTCACATAATTATGATTTTTTTGTTTGTGGTGATATTTAACATCAGCTCTCTTAATTTTCAAGTTTGTAATACAGGATTGTTAATTATAGTCACCATAATATGCACTAGAGCCCGATCTTCTTACCCCTATAGTTTGGAGTTCGTAGCCTATAACCAACATGTCGCCATTTCCCCCACCCCCAGCCCCTGGCAACCACCATTCTACTCTCTATTTCTATTAGTTTGGTTTTTCTTAGATTCCACATATAAGTAAGAACATAGAGTATTTGCCTTACTTTGTCTTATTTTGCTTAGCATAATAAGTTGTATTCATGTTGTTACAAAAGGCAGGCTTGCTTTCTTCTTTATGGCTGGATAATATTCCATTTTGTGTGTGTGTGTGTGTGTGTGTCTGTGTGTGTGTGTGGTGTGTGTATATATACACACCAGATCTCTAGAGTTTGTTTCTTTTACATGGTCTTCTGTGCAGTTTTTTTTTTCTCCTTTTTATTTTGATTTATTTATTTAACATCTTTACTGGAGTATAATTGCTATACAATGATGTGTTCATTTCTGCTTTATAACAAAGTGAATCAGCTATATATACACATATATCCCCATATCTCCTCCCGCTTGCATCTCCCTCCCACCCTCCCTATCCCACCCCTCTAGGTGGTCACAAAGCACTGAGCTGATCTCCCTGTGCTATGTGGCTGCTTCCCACTAGCTATCTATTTTACATTTGGTAGTATATATAAGTCCATGCCACTCTCGCACTTCGTCCCAGCTTACCCTTCCCCCCCCCTCCCGTATTCTCCGGTCAATTCTCTACGTCTGCATCTTTATTCCTGTCCTGCCCCTAGGTTCTTCAGAACCATTTTTTTTAGATTCCATATATATGTGGCAGCGTACAGTATTTATTTTTCTCATTCTGACTTACTTCGCTCTGTATGACAGACTCTAGGTCAATCCACCTCACTACAAATAACTCAATTTCATTTCTTTTAATGGCTGAGTAATATTCCATTGTATATATGTGCCACATCTTCTTTATCCATTCAGCTCTCGATGGACACTTAGGTTGCTTCCACGCCCCGGCTATTGTAAATAGTGCTGCAATGAACATTGTGGTACATGACTCTTTTTGAATTATGGTTTTCTCAGGGTATATGCCCAGTAGTGGGATGGCTGGGTCGTATGGTAGTCCTATTTTTAGTTTTTTAAGGAACCTCCATACCATTCTCCATAGTGGCTGTATCAATATACATTCCCACCAACAGTATAGGAGGGTGCCCTTTTCTCCACACCCTCTCCAGCATTTATTGTTTGCAGATCTTTTGATGATAGCCATTCTGAGAGGTGTGAGGTGATACCTCATTGTAGTTTTGATTTGCATTTCTCTAATGAGTGATGTTGAGCATTCTTTCATGTGTTTGTCAGGAATCTGTATATCTTCTTTGGAGAAATGTCTATTTAGGTCTTCTGCCCATTTTTGGATTGGGTTGTTTGTTTTTTGGATATTGAGCTGCAAGAGCTGCTTGTAACTTTTGGAGATTAATCCTTTGTCAGTTGCTTCGTTTGCAAATATTTTCTCCTATTCTGAGGGTTGTCTTTTGGTCTTGTTTATGGTTTCCTTTGCCGTGCAAAAGCTTTTAAGTTTCATTAGGTCCCATTTGTTTATTTTTCTTTTTATTTCCATATCTCTATGAGGTGGGTCAAAACGGCTCTTGCTGTGATTTATGTCATAGAGTGTTCTGCGTATGTTTTCCTCTAAGAGTTTTATAGTGTCTGGCCTTACATTTAGGTCTTTAATCCATTTTGAGTTTATTTTTGTGTACGGTATTAGGGACTATTCTAATTTCACTCTTTTACATGTAGCTGTCCAGTTTTCCCAGCACCACTTATTGAAGAGGCTGTCTTTTCTCCATTGCATACTCTTGCCTCCTTTATCAAAAATAAGGTGACCATATGTGAGTGGGTTTATCTCTGGGCTTTCTATCCTGTTGCATTAATCTATATTTCTGTTTTTGTGCCAGTACCATACTGTCTTGATTACTGTAGCTTTGTAGCATAGTCTGAACTCCGGGAGCCTGATTCCTCCAGCTGTGTTTTACTTTCTCAAGATTGCTTTGGCTATTCGGGGTCTTTTGTGTTTCCATACAAATTGTGAAATTTTTTGTTCTAGTTCTGTGGAAAAAAACCATTGGTAGTTTGATAGGGATTGCATTGAATCTGTAGATTGCTTTGGGTAGTATAGTCATTTTCACAGTGTTGATTCTTCCAATCCAAGAACATGGTATATCTCTCCATCTGTTTGTATCATGTTTACTTTCTTTCATCAGTGTCTTATAGTTTTCTGCATACAAGTCTTTTGTCTCCTTAGGTAGGTTTATTCCTAGGTATTTTATTCTGTTTGTTGCAGTGGTAAATCGGAGTGTTTCCTTAATTTCCCTTTCAGATTTTTCATCAGTAGTGTATAGGAATGAAACAGATTTCTGTGCATTAATTTTGTATTCTCCTACTTTACCAGATTCATTGATTAGCTCTAGTAGTTTTCTCGTAGCATCTTTGGAATTTTCTATGTATAGTATCATGTCATCTGCAAACAGTGACAGTTTTACTTCTTTTTTCCTGATCTGTGTTCCTTTTATATTTCTTTTTCTTCTCTGATGGCTGTGGCTAAAACTTCCAAAACTATGTTGAATAACAATGGCAAGGGTAGGCAACCTTGTCTTGTTCCTGATCGTAGAGGAGATGGTTTCAGTTTTTCACCACTGAGAATGATGTCACCTATGGGTTTGTCATATATGGCCTTTATTATGTTGAGGTAAGTTCCCTCTATGCCTACTTTCTGGAGAGTTCTTATCATAAATGGGTGATGAATTTTGTCAAAAGCTTTTTCTCTATCTATTGAGATGATCGTATGGTTTTTCTCCTTCAATTTGTTAATATGGTATATCACATTGGTTGATTTCATTTATTGAAGAATCCTTGCATCCTGGGGTAAACCCCACTTGATCATGGTGTATGATCCTTTTAATGTGCTGTTGGATTCTGTTTGCTAGTATTTTGTTGAGGATTTTTGCATCTATGTTCATCAGTGATATTGGCCTGTAGTTTTCTTTTTTTGTGACATCTTTGTCTGGTTTTGGTATCAGGGTGATGGTGACCTCGTAGAATGAGTTTGCGAGTGTTCTTCCCCCTGCTATATTTTGGAAGAGTTTGAGAAAGATAGGTGTTAGCTCTTCTCTAAATGTTTGATAGAATTCACCTGTGAAGCCATCTGGTCCTGGGCTTTTGTTTGTTGGAAGATTTTTAATCATAGTCTCAATTTCAGTGTTTATGATTGGTCTGTTTATGTTTTCTATTGCTTCCTGGTTCAGTCTTGGGAGGTTGGGCTTTTCTAAGAATTTGTCCATTTCTTCTATTTTATTGGCATAAAGATGCTTGCAGTAATCTCTCATGATCCTTTGTATTTCTGCCTTGTCAGTTGTTACTTCTCCTTTTTCATTTCTAATTCTGTTGATGTGAGTCTTCTCGCTTTTTTTCTTAATGAGTCTGGCTAATGGTTTATCAATTTTGTTTATCTTCTCAAAGAACCAGCTTTTAGTTTTATTGATCTTTGCTATTGTTTCCTTCATTTCTTTTTCATTTATTTCTGATCTTATCTTTATGATCCTTCTGCTAACTTTGGGGTTTTTTTTGGTTCTTTCTCTAATTGCTTTAGGTGTAAGTTTAGGTTGTTAATTTGAGATGTTTCTTGTTTCTTGAGATAGGATTATATTTCTATAAAGTTCCCTCTTAGAACTGCTTTGGTGCATTCCATGGGTTTTGGGTCGTCATGTTTTCATTGTCATTTGTTTTTAGGTATTTTTTGATTTCCTCTTTGATATCGTCAGTGATCTCTTGGTTATTAAGTAGTGTATTGTTTAGCCTCCATGTATTTGTATTTTTTACAGATTTTTTCCTGTAATTGTTATCTAGTCACATAGCATTGTGGTTAGAAAAGATGCTTGGTATGATTTCAATTCTCTTAAATTTACCAAGGCTTGATTTGTGACCCAAGATATGATCTATCTTGGAGAATATTGCATGAGCACTTGAGAGGAAAGTGTATTCTGTTGTTTTTGGATGGAATGTGCTATAAAGATCAATTAAGTCCATCTTCTTTAATGTATCATTTAAAGCTTGTGTTTCCCTATTCAATTTCATTTTGGATGATCTGTCTACTGGTGAAAGTGGGGTGTTAAAGTCCCCTACTATGACTGTGTTACTGTTGATTTCCCCTTTTATGCCTGTTATCATTTGCCTGATGTATTGAGGTGCTCCTCTGTTGGGTGCATAAATATTTACAATTGTTATATTTTCTTGGAGTGATCCTTTGATCATTATGTAGTGTCCTTTTGTCTCTTGTAATAGTCTTTATTTTAAAGTCTATTCTGTCTGATATGAGAATTGCTACTCCAGCTTTCTTTTAATTTCCAATTGTATGGAATATCTTTTTCTGTTCCCTCACTTTCAGTATGTGTGTATGTTTCCCTAGGTCTGAAGTGGCTCTCTTGTAGACAGCATATATATGGGTCTTGTTTATGTATCCATTCAGCCAATCTGTGTCTTTTGGTGGAAGCGTTTAATCCATTTACATTTAAGGTAATTATCAATATGTATGTTCCTATTACCATTTTCTTAATTGTTTTGGGTTTGTTATTGTATGTCTTCTCCTTCTCTTGTGTTTCCTGCCTAGAAAAGTTCCTTCAGCATTTGTTGTAAAGCTGGTTTGGTGGTGCTGAATTCTCTTAGCTTTTGCTTGTCTGTAAAGGTTTTAATTTCTCCATCAAATCTGAATGAGCTCCTTGCTGGGTAGAGTAATCTTGGTTGTAGATTTTTCCCTTTCATCACTTTAAATATGTCCTGCCATTCCCTTCTGGCTTGCAGAGTTTCTGCTGAAAGGTCAGCTGTTAACCTTATGGGGATTCCCTTGTATGTTATTTGTTGCTTTTCCCTTGCTGCTTTCAATATTTTTTCTTTGTATTTAATTTTTGAGAGTTTGATCAATATGTGTCTTGGCATGTTTCTCCTTGAATTTATCTTGTATGGGACTCTCTGTGCTTTCTGGACTTGATTGACCATTTCCTTTCCCATATTAGGGAAGTTTTCAACTATAATCTCTTCAAATATTTTCTCAGTCCCTTTCTTTTTCTCTTCTTCTTCTGGGACCCCTATAATTCCAAGTGTTGTTGCATTTAATGTTGTCCCAGAGGTCTCTGAGACTGCCCTCAATTCTTTTCATTCTTTTTTGTTTATTCTGCTCTGCGATAGTTATTTCCACCGTTTTATCTTCCAGGTCACTTCTCCGTTCTTTTCCTCAGTTATTCTGCTATTGATTCCTCCTAGAGTATTTTTAATTTCATTTATTTTGTTGTTCATCACTGTTCATTTGCTCTTTTGTTCCTCTAGGTCCATATTAAACATTTCTTGTATTTTCTCCATTCCATTTCCAAGGTTTTGGATCATCTTTACTGTCATTACTGTGAATTCTTTTTCAGGTAGACTGCCTATTTCCTCTTCATTTGTTTGGTCTGGTGGGTGTTTACCTTGCTCCTTCATCTGCTGTGTGTTTTTCTTTCTTCTCATTTTCCTTAACTTACTGTGTTTGGGGTCTCCTTTTTGCAGGCTGCAGGTTCGTAGTTCGCGTTGTTTTTGGTGTCTGCCCCCAGTGGGTGAGGTTGGTTTAGTGGGTTGTGTAGGCTTCCTGGTGAAGGGGACTAGTGCCTGTGTTCTGGTGGATGAGGCTGGATCTTGTCTTTCTGGTGGGCAGGACTGCATCCGGTGGTGTGTTTTGGGGTGTCTGTGACCTTATTATGATTTTAGGCAGCCTCTCTGCTAATGGGTGGGGTTGTGTTCCTGTCTTGCTAGTTGTTTGACATAGGGGGTCCAGCACTGTAGCTTGCTGCTTGTTGAATGGAGCTGGGTGTTATTGTTGAGATGGATATCTCTGGGAGAGCTTCTTCCATTTGATATTATGTGGAGCCAAGAGTTGTCTGGTGGACCAATGTCCTGAACTCGGCTCTCCCACCTCAGAGGCACAGGCCTGACATCTGGCTGGAGCACCAAGACCCTATCAGCCACCCGGCTTTTGTGAAGTCTGAGGTCTTCTGCCAGCAGTCAGTAGGTGTTCTGTAGGAGTTGTTCCACATGTAAATGTATTTCTGATGTATTACTGAGGAGGAAGGTGATCTCCAGGTCTTATTCCTCCACCATCTTGAAGGTCTCTCTGTAGAGTTTTTGATTTTTCTGGAGTCGGGCCTGAGAATTTACATTTGTAAGAAGGTCCCAAGTGCTGCTGCTGCCGCTGTTTCAGGGACCAAGTTTTGAAAAGCATTGCTCTAGACTATGATTATGAATTTTGGAGTCAGAAATCCCTGGATTCAAATCCTGCTCTGTCACTGTGAAATTATGGAAAAGTTGCCAAGCCTAGGCGTCCTTATCTGTAGAAAGGGGATTGCAAGCATCTGGTTTGGTTTGGTTTGATTGGGTAAGGATTAAATGAGATATATCTATGTAACTTGCTTAGCACAGTGTCAGGCACATGGAAGTGACTTCACAGATGTGAACTTGTGATATTAGTAGTGTGCCTCTTAGAGGTAGGGTCACCAGAACTGCTGGCCCAAATGTTAAGGCAGAGACATCTATTTAGGGCAGTCTCTTTGAAAGTTAAGAAAGTCAGAGAAAATGTAGATGTGAAGAATTGTAAAACAGAGAACATGGGACCATATTCTGTAAGACTTTCTGATATGCTACAAAAAGAAAAAACGAGATCTGTCTTGCATCAAATAGTGAGAGAGTCATCCTCCAAAAGGTGAAGTTTAAAAAGGGGGGTAGAAGTGGAAATCCTGAACTGGACATTGGGACTATTTGTATTTAACATGTAATTCCCAACAAGTATATGCAGAGTGGAGTTTTTTCCACAATGGGCTTTTGAAGTGAAGGGATGAAGAACATGTAAGTGAGGGAAAGCAGGATACAGTACAAGGCACAGCACTGTATATGACCTTATTTATGTGCAAAGATAGTACATGCCTGGGCCAGTTATAAAGCAAGAAATGTTTGTCATCCTGGGACCAGATGTCTCCTGTCTTCATCTTCATCCTACTTCTGGCTCTCCATGTGCTCTTTACTCAGTGGTGTGTATTGTAGCTTTCCATCTCCTTCTCAAGCTGCACCTCACTAGCAAATAATTCCCAAGGAAGAATTTACAAAAATTGTTAGCATAGTGTAAAATTATGTCCTAAACTATGAGCATCCCTAGAATAGCATCTCCTAAGCTGTGTTTCTTGGAACAATGAATAGGTGGTCTGTGGAAAAGCATTCTTAATGTAACACGTATTTGCATATTAAAGGACTGAGAAGTCCTGAAGTTAAAAAAAAAAGCTATGTGATTTTGATTAAATCATCCTTTTAAAATATTTTCAACATTTTTCTATAATGAGCATGTACTACTCTTATAATAAAATGTGAATCAAATTACGTTAGAATAAAAAAGAATACAGTCTAAGCCACCAAATGTAGCTTCCAGCCTTCTTTCTTCTCTACCCGTTATAGATTATTTGTGTCCCCCCCAAATCCATAAATTGAAGCCCCAACCCCCAACCCCCATCTGGAGACTTTGGGAGGTAATTAAGTTTAGATGAGATTATGACACTATGGGATTAGTGTCATTCTCAGCAGAACAAGAGAGACCAGAGCTTTTTCTTTCTCTGCCATGTGAGGATACAGCAAGAAGGCCGCCATCTACAAACGAGGGAGCAGGCCCTCACCAGATGTTAAATCTGCTGGCACCTTGATCTCAGACCTCCCAGTCTCCAGAATGTGAGAAATAAATATTTAGGGTTTAGCCATACAGTCTTTTGCATTATGTTACAGTAGCTCAAACTGACTAAAACACTACTCTTCCCTCACTTCTGTGGAAGAACTAAGGATGGCATGATGTCAGATTCTAAAATAACACGTTCTTAAAATGCCCTTTTTGAAGGATAACTGAATGTACATAGTTTGTATAATTGCTGAATGCCTCAAATATTTGCCATATGGAAAACCTCCTTCATCCCAATTAAAGCCATGAATCCACAGTCACCCTGAGCAATTAATTGTTCAACCTACTTAGTCTAAATTGGGTCAATCAAATCATGGGACATAAGAACTTATGGTGGCAGGAGAACCACAGAACCGAGGAACTATATCCAACTTCACTCTTCTAAGCTTGAGCACAGGCACGTGGTCATGGACATCAGTGCTACATTTGTAGGCAACAACTCAGCGAGCAGGCTTTTCCTGAGAAAGGAGATCTTCTCCCAAGATTGGGTTCAGTACAGACTGTAAGGGCCTAACCTCATATCCTTTGGAAATCTCGACTTCACCCCTGGGAAGTGTTTAAAACTTCAGTTGGGGTGTGGTTGTTCTATAGGTCACATTCTTCTTGGGGAGAGAGCATTTGAGGTCTCTGGTATTTTGAGGATAATCAGGGGCCTAGCACTATCAGGTGAGATGCCTTTGGAAAGAAACTGAAGTATGTGTTAAAATTAGGTTAGAAAACAATATATGTTTGACATTCTAGAAAGCAACTTTAGGCTGTTGAGTCCAACAGTGTGGCACAGTTTTTCCAGTAGGCAATGGAGAAGTTCAACAAGCCTTGTCTCTCTTTGGTGGAAATGACATGTAATCCAAATTGGGTAAGTATCACCCAGGCCAGCAAAGTTGATTAGACTTCTATCTCAAGCGGGCATTGAGGTCATGATCACACTTTGATCTTATGGAGGGGTGCCACCTGCAAGCAACAATAGGCCATTTGGGCTTTCCTGAGCAGAGGTCTTTGGGCAAAACAAGTTCAAACTCAAGGGAATGTGGACACAGGAGTTACTGTGCTGACCTGTCCAGAGCGCGTGTGAATTAATGACAAAAATTGTTAATTTTGGTAAAAATAAATTTCTTACTGGAAAAAATATTGACTTTTTTCTTAAGCAATTTGGGAATTGAATTAAAAACTCAATATTCTTAATTTTTAAGCAGTCAGTTCATTAGTATTAAACTGCCAAATATCTCTTACTGGAAAGGACCACAAGGAGAGGAAATAAAACACACTGTAAGGAATTGTACTTGTAAAAGGAAACAATAAGAACAACTGCAGAGCCCACCTCTCACACCTGGCTCACGGTGGCAATGGAATTTGGTACTTGGCAAAGTGTGTACAGGGCTGTCCCATGTGGTTGTGCTTGAAGCATGTCTTGGTGGAGTGTGCTCTCTCTCATTCCTCGTGGCAAACTGTCCTAGTGAGAGGAAGCTCCAGAATTCATGCATAAGACATGTCATGGTAGTAATAATAGCACTTACTCATATTTACATTTATATATCTGGTCTTTTCTTAATCTGTTTCTCAGAAAGAAAACTCTAATACTGAACTGTCTGGTTTAAAACCAGACACGTGGCAACCATATTTACTAAAACTTCACTGGCTGCCAGGCAATGTGCTATTTGCATTCACATGTATTATGTGTATTATGTCTTATTAAACCCTTGTAATGGTTCTATGAGTAAAGTATTTTATTCCTATTGTACAGATGAGGAAACTAGAGCTCTGAGAGGTTAAGTAACTTGCTTAAGGTTATCCAGCTAGTTTCTAATAAGGTAATATGGTCTTGGAATATGTAACCTCACATATCTTTATGTTCCTTTGATATTTGATACACTGAAGTAATGGAAGATTTCCCTATATCTGCCCTCAAGCTTTTCCTTGATTGATCTGTGAGTTTAGAACACTTCAAAACTGAAGAGTATCCTTGGGACCTCAGAAAGCATGATGTCTATGAAGTATTAGAAAAATATCTGAAGAGTATCATCAATAATCAACTGTTGATAAACTTAAGTGAGGCCAGAGTTTGCACACACACACAAACACACACACACAAATTCCCCCAACAAGCCATGAAAGACAAGAAGAATTACAGGCTTTGATAGTGACTGGTGTGGTCAGAAGTCACCTCAGGGTCTCAATATACCATTAAGTTTCAGCACCTACCCAACTGGGGCACTTACTGGCTACTGGGTGTCTAGTTTGATTAGATTTTCAGACTCTTTATTATTTTCAAAAGATCTGGTGCAATGGATAGAACCACATGGAGAGACACTGATGCCTCTTCCATCTTCCTAAGAAAATGCTCAGAAAAATCACATGGTAGTTTTCAGATTGCAGGCTCTTCTAATGGTGTGAATGCTTTAGGCTGTGATTCCTAGAGGTGTGAACGAATTTCTTCCCAAGAGAATTTTTACTCTCCCTTCCACTGATATGTTGGAACTTCCTATAAGGGAGCATTTCACAACAAAACTTCTAGAACCATCAGCTGTATATTAGTACAGACTTGATGAATATGTCTTGGTTTAAATCCGGGACAACAAAAAGGACTTCTGAAATAATGTTGCAAAAAATAAGTATCTTTATCCATTAACTGACTTATGGTTGCATCGGTATAGCCATTTCTATTTCTGAATTAACTAGAAGCATTTCCCCTGGCCTTCTGAAAATTATACAACTCCTAGATTTTACTGACATAATGCCAGGTGGTGGGTACTGTTCCTCAACTTCATTTTAAAAGGTGTAAAGAGAGAGGACCTTCGAGATGGCGGAGGAGTAAGATGTGGAGATAACCTTCCTCCCCAGAAATACATCAAAAATGCATCTACATGTGGAACAACTCCTACAGAACACCTACTGAACTCTGGAAGAAGACCTCAGACTTCCCAACAGCCGTGTTGCTGATAGGGTCTTGGTGCCCTGGCCAGCTGTGAGGCCTGAGCCTCTGACGTGGGAGAGCTGAGTTCAGGACATTGGACCACCAGACACCTCCCAGCCCCACGTAATATCAGTCAGTGAGAGGTCTCCCAGGTAGCTTCATCTCAACATTAAGACCCAGCTGCACTCAATGACCTGCAAGCTATAGTGCTGGACACCCCATGGCAAACAACTAGCAAGACAGGAACACAACCCCACCCACTAGCAAAGAGGCTGCCTAAAATCATCATAAGTTAACAGACACCCCAAAACACATGCAGTGTGTTTTGCAGACATCTCACGCAGTCCTGCCCACCAGAAAGACAAGATCCAGCCTCATCCACTGGAACACAGGCACCAGTCCCCTCCACCAGGAAACCTACACAACCCACTGAACCAACCTTACCCACTGGGGGCAGACGCCCAAAACAACAGGAACTATGAACCTGTAGCCTGCAAAAAGGAGACTCCGAACACAGTAAGTCAAGCAAAATGAGACAACAGAGAAATATGCAGCAGATGAAGGAGCAAGGTAAACACCCACCAGACCAAACAAATGAAGAGGAAATAGGCAGTCTACCTGAAAAAGAATTCATAGTAATGATAGTAAAGATGATCCAAAATCTTGGAAATAGAATGGAGAAAATATAAGAAATGTTTAATACGGACCTAGAAGAACTAAAGAGCAAACAAACAGTGATGAACAACACAATAAATGAAATTAGAAATTCTCTAGGAGGAATCAATAGCAGAATAACTGAGGAAAAGAACGGAGAAGTGACCTGGAAGATAAAATAGTGGAAATAACTACTGCAGAGCAGAATAAACAAAAAGGAATGAAAAGAATTGAGGGCAGTCTCAGAGACCTCTGGGACAACATTAAACGCACCAACATTTGAATTATCGGGGTTCCAGAAGAAGAAGAGAAAAAGAAAGGGACTGAGAAAATATTTGAAGAGATTATAGTTGAAAACTTCTCTAATATGGGAAAGGAAATGGTCAATCAAGTCCAGGAAGCACAGAGAGTCCCATACAGGATAAATACAAGGAGAATCATGCCAAGACACATATTGATCAAACTCTCAAAAATTAAATACAAAGAAAAAATATTGAAAGCAGCAAGGGAAAAGCAACAATTAACATACAAAGGAATATCCATAAGGTTAACAGCTGATCTTTCAGCAGAAACTCTGCAAGCCAGAAGGGAATGGCAGGACATATTTAAAGTGATGAAAGGGAAAAATCTACAACCGAGATTACTCTACCCAGCAAGGAGCTCATTCAGATTTGACGGAGAAATTAAAACCTTTACAGACAAGCAAAAGCTAAGAGAATTCAGCACCACCAAACCAGCTTTACAACAAATGCTAAAGGAACTTTTCTAGGCAGGAAACACAAGAGAAGGAAAAGACCTACAATAACAAACCCAAAACAATTAAGCAAAGGGTAATAGGAACATACATATTGATAATTACCTTAAATGTAAATGGATTAAATGCTCCCACCAAAAGATAGACTGACTGAATGGATACAAAAACAAGACCCATATATATGCTTTCTACAAGAGACCTACTTCAGACCTAGGGACACATACAGACAAAGTGAGGGAATGGAAAAAGATATTCCATGCAAATGGAAACCAAAAGAAAGCTGGAGTAGCAATTCTCATATCAGGCAGAATAGACTTTAAAATAAAGACGATTACAAGAGACAGAGAAGGACACTACATAATGATCAAAGGATCACTCCAAGAAGAAGATACAACAATTGTAAATATTTATGCACCCAACATAGGAGCACCTCAATACATAAGGCAAATGCTAACAGGCATAAAAGAGGAAATCAACAGTAACACAGTCATAGTAGGGGACTTTAACACCCCACTTTCACCAGTAGACAGATCATCCAAAATGAAATTAAATAGGGAAGCACAAGCTTTAAATGATACATTAAAGAAGATGGACTTAATTGATCTTTATAGCACATTCCATCCAAAAATAACAGAATACACTTTCCTCTCAAGTGCTCATGGAAAATTCTCCAGGATAGATCATATCTTGGGTCACAAATCAAGCCTTGGTAAATTTAAGAAAACTGAAATCATATCAAGTATCTTTTCTGACCACAACGCTATGAGACTAGATATCAATTACAGGAAAAAAACTATAAAAAGTACGAACACATGGAGGCTAAACAATATGTTACTAAATAACCAAGAGATCACTGACGAAATCAGAGGAAATCAAAAAATACCTAGAAACATATAACAATGAAACCATGACGACCCAAAACCTGTGGGATGCACCAAAGCAGTTCTAAGAGGGAAGTTTATAGCAATACAGTAACACCTCAAGAAACAGGAAACATCTCAAATTAACAACCTAAACTTACACCTAAAGCAATTAGGGAAAGAAAAACAAAAAAAACCCCTTAGTTAGCAGAAGGAAAGAAATCATATAGATCGGATCAGAAATAAATGAAAAAGAAATGAAGGAAACAATAGCAAAGATCAATAAAACTAAAAGCTGGTTTTTTGAGAAGATAAACAAAATTGATAAACCATTAGCCAGACTCTTCAAGAAAAAAAGGGAGAAGACTCAAATCATCAGAATTAGAGATGAAAAAGGAGAAGTAACAACTGACATGGCAGAAATACAAAGGATCTTGAGAGATTATTGCAAGCAGCTATATGCCAATAAAATGGACAACCTGGAAGAAATGGACAAATTCTTAAAAAAAACAACCTTCCAAGACTGAACCAGGAAGAAATAGAAAACGTAAACAGACCAATCACAAGCACTGAAATTGAAACTGTGATTAAAGATCTTCCAACAAACCAAAGTTCAGGACCAGATGGCTTCACAGGCGAATTCTATCAAGCATTTAGAGAAGAGTTAACACCTATCCTTCTCAAACTCTTCCAAAATATAGCAGGGAGAGGAACACTCCCAAACTCATTCTATGAGGCCACCATCACCCTGATACCAAAACCAGACAAAGATGTCACAAAGAAAGAAGACTACAGGCCGATATCACTGATGAACATAGATGCAAAAATCCTCAACAAAATACTAGCAAACGGAATCCAACAGCATATTAAAAGGATCATACACCATGATCAAGTTGGGTTTATCACAGGAATGCAAAGATTCTTCAATATACGCAAATCAATCAACATGATACACCATATTAACAAATTGAAGGAGAAAAACCATATCATCATCTGAATAGATGCAGAGAAAGCTTTCGACAAAATTCAACACCCATTTAGGATAAAAACCCTGTAGAAAGTAGTCACAGAGGGAACTTACCTCAACATAATAAAGACCATATATGACAAACCCAGAGCCAACATCGTTCTCAATGGTGAAAAACTGAAACCATTTCCACTAAGATCAGGAACAAGACAAGGTTGCCTACCCTCACCATTGTTATTCAACATAGTTTTGGAAATTTTAACCATAGCCATCAGAGTAGAAAAAGAAATAAAAGGAACCCAAATCAGAAAAGAAGAAGTAAAACTGTCACTGTTTGCAGATGACATGATACTATACATAGAGAATTCCAGAGATGCTACCAGAAAACTACTAGAGCTAATCAATGAATCTGGTAAAGTAGGAGAATACAAAATTAATGCACAGAAATCTGTTTCATTCCTATACACTACTGATGAAAAATCTGAAAGGGAAATTAAGGAAACACTCCGATTTACCACTGCAACAAAGAGAATAAAATACCTAGGAATAAACCTACCTAAGGAGACAAAAGACTTGTATGCAGAAAACTATAAGACACTGATGAAAGAAAGTAAACATGATACAAACAGATGGAGAGATATACCATGTTCTTGGATTGGAAGAATCAACACTGTGAAAATGACTATACTACCCAAAGCCATCTACAGATTCTGTTCAATCTCTATCAAACTACCAATAGCTTTTTTCACAGAACTAGAACAAAAAATTTCACAATTTGTATGGAAACACAAAAGACCCCGAATAGCCAAAGCAATCTTGAGAAAGAAAAACACAGCTGGAGGAATCAGGCTCCCGGAGTTCAGACTATACTACAAAGCTACAGTAATCAAGACAGTATGGTACTGGCACAAAAACAGAAATATAGATCAATGCAACAAGATAGAAAGCCCAGAGATAAACCCACTCACATATGGTCACCTTATTTTTGATAAAGGAGGCAAGAGTATGCAATGGAGAAAAGACAGCCTCTTCAATAAGTGGTGCTGGGAAAACTGGACAGCTACATGTAAAAGAGTGAAATTAGAATAGTCCCTAATACCGTACACAAAAATAAACTCAAAATGGATTAAAGACCTAAATGTAAGGCCAGACACTGTAAAACTCTTAGAGGAAAACATAGGCAGGACACTCTATGACATAAATCACAGCAAGATCCTTTTTGACCCACCTCATAGAGAAGTGGAAATAAAAAGAAAAATAAACAAATGGGACCTAATGAAACTTAAAAGCTTTTGCACGGCAAAGGAAACCATAAACAAGACCAAAAGACAACCCTCAGAATGGGAGAAAATATTTGCAAGTGAAGCAACTGACAAAGGATTAATCTCCAAAATTTATAAGCAGCTCATGCAACTCAATATCCAAAAAACAAGAACCCAATCCAAAAATGGGCAGAAGACCTAAATAGACATTTCTCCAAAGAAGATATGCAGATTGCCAACAAACACATGAAAGGATGCTCAACATCACTAATCATTAGAGAAATGCAAATCAAAACTACAATGAGGTATCACCTCACAGCTGTCAGAATGGCCATCATCTAAAAGTCTGTAAACGATAAATGCTGGAGAGGGTGTGGAAAAACTGGAACCCTCCTACACTGTAGGTGGGAATGTAAATTGATACAGCCACTATGGAGAACTGTATGGAGGAGGTTCCTTAAAAACTAAAAATAGAACTACCATATGACCCAACCATCCCACTACTGGGCATATACCCTGAGAAAACCATAATTCAAAAAGAGTCATGTACCACAATGTTCATTGCAGCACTATTTACAATAGCGAGGACATGGAAGCAACCTAAGTGTCCATCGAAAGCTGAATGAATAAAGAAGATGTGGCCCATATATACAATGGAATATTACTCAGCCATAAAAAGAAACAAAATTGAGTTATTTGTAGTGAGGTGGATTGATCTAGAGACTGTCATACAGAGTGAAGTAAGTCAGAAAGAATAAAACAAATACTGTATGCTACCACATATATATGGAGTCTAAAGAAAAAAAAAAAAGGTTGTGAAGAACCTAGGGGCAGGACTGGAATAAAGACGCAGATGTGGAGAGTGGACTTAAGGACACGGGGAGGGGGAAGTGTAAGCTGGGACGAAGTGAGAGAGTGACATGGACTTATATACACTACCAAATGTAAAATAGATAGCTAGTCTGGAGCAGCCACATAGCACAGGGAGATCAGCTCAGTGCTTTGTGACCACCTAGAGGGGTGGGATAGGGAGGGTCGGAGGGAGATGCAAGAGGGAAGGGATATGGGGATATAAGTATAGGTATAGCTGATTCAGTTTTTTATACAGCAGAAACTAACACAACTGTGTAAAATAATTATACTCCAATAAAGATGTTAAAAAATGTATGAAGAGTGTGTGACCTGTCCTCTTTTAGAATCTGCACTAATGATTGATGAATTTGTAAGCATAGCACTTCTGAAGTCTTTGGCAGCATGAGCAGAAGTTGGTTTCTCTGCAGTGATATACAGGATTTCTGGGGATGAGTGTTTCCTTTTCATTAGAGGCAGAAGACCCATCTATTAGAAGCTGCTCTCTGGTTTTTCAGGCATGTAGAACTATACCAGGGTACTTTACTGGGCCATTAGAAATGTGACCTTTGAATTGGTCAAGAGGTTCAGAAATCCCACAAATTTGGGGGTTGAGAAACGGTGCAGTATAATGGCCTCACTAGTCTATGGATTTTTTTCATGAAATTTAAGTCCCTTATCAATAATTGATAGGGTGGATAATAAGCACTTTTCAAACAATCTGATGTGTTTATCAAATACCCTCAGTTTAAGTGAAGCAGGATAGTGAGAGTTTTTAGAAGAACATACGTTGTGCCTCACAGATGTTGAGAAACACAGCAGGAATGTGTTCAGAGTAACTATCTTATATGCTTCAAAATACGATAAGCCTGTGTAAATGGTAAGGACTCTTATTCACAAGGAATAGAACCTGCCTCAAACAAGCAAGAACACCAAAGGAAACTTACTAGGTCCCAGATCTGGGGAAGCCTGAGGCTGGAGCTGTCTTTGTGACCACATTGACCTACATGACATCCTTGGCTTGCCTTCTCTCCCTGATTCTGTTTCTAAGTAGTAGCCTGATTGCTTTTCTCCTTCATTCCAAATGCTTCCTTCCTTCATGTAGAATCTTCAGGCTTACATTCATCCAGTTTAACTATTCCATAAAGGAGTAAAAAGAGCTTCTTTCATGCAGGGTCTTATGCAAAATCCAAAAGAAGGACTCCATTATTCCTGTAGTGTCCTGTGTTCATCACAAGCCCACTGTTACAACAAATGTATGAGGCACTGGTCCCTGCAGTGTGAGGAAATCAGAAAAGGACTCTTAAGATCCTGGGGTTCCTACAAAATGGTAGGAGGTATAGGGCATTAACAAATACATAATTTGAGGCAGCATGTGAAATTAAGACAAGAGAAATCTAAAACAATGGAAATCAGACAGATCAGCTGACTGTGACCAGAGCTCTTTCATGAGGAAAAATATTTCATCTGTTTATTGAAGAATGGATTAGATTTCAGTGGTGAGAAGTCAGGGACAAGAGGAGAGTCATTCCAGAAAAAAAGGAATGGTATAAAGAACCACAAAGGGACAGGAAAAAGGGAAGAGTTAGCAGCTTGATGTGAATAAAATATGGGTTTTGTAAAGGAAGAAATGTGAACTAAAGTTAGTATGAAATATTGTAGAGCACTTTGAAATATTGTAGAGGACTTTGAGATCTTCAGCTTTCACCTAGTTGTTTCCACTTAAAACAACAAAAAATGCTGTGTAGGTCCAGTAAAGGTTTTAGAGCAAGGAGAGGCAGGATCAAATAATTCATTAGAGAGTTTCAAATGGCAGTCATAGTGAGGAAGGATTGGATGGGGAATTTACTGTAGCTGGCCATTTCCTTTTATGTCCCACAACCACCTCACATTCAGTGCCACCTCTCCCATTGTCTTTTTGTGGCTGCATCATTTTCTTAGCAATTCAGCCATGGCCGTTGGTGATAATAGGTGACAACATGGATGAGTCACAGTGCTATCCTTGAACACCAGTATTTTTATGTGGATGAAAATCAAGTTAAAATGAGTATAGAAGACACACTGAGAGGAAACACATGGCTGTCTCCCAGCCTGGGGGCCAAGGAGCAGGGAAGGTCCTGACCTCTTCTGCAGGTGAATCGAGCTGGGTGAAGTGAGCTAAAAGTCTAATTGCTATGGACAGACAGACAGACGGGAACCCCAGATCATTCTGAGCAGTGGCAGGTGGGGAATTTTTCTTCACCTCTAGCAGCCAAGTCCTGGAGACAGGCCCCCTTGCAGTAATACAGAGGTCCCCCAGAGGCTTCATCCTGGTCCAGAAAAATTATCAGTATGTATTTGAATACAGGTCAGTGTTATAACCAAGACCTCAAATAATAGTGGCTTAAATCAGATAGAGGTTCATTTTTCTCAGGCAATAATCTGAGCATAAGCAGACCAGAGCTGACATGGCAGGTCACAGCATTAGCAACACACAGCTTTCTTCTCATGGTTTAATCATGTCCATAATCCTACCATTAGGAGGGGGAAGTGGGACCCTACAAGGGTTCACTGAAAGCTGTACACGTCACTTCCGCTTACACTCTAATGACCATAATGTAGCCATATAGCTGCACATAGCTGGAAGTGCTCGGGCCATGTGCTCAGCTAATAATAACAGCTGATGCTTACATAGTGCTTCCTGGAACCAAGCACTGTTCTAAGAGCTTTGCACATGTTGACATACAACAACCCCATGAGGTAAGAACTAGAATTATTCCCATTTTACAGATAAGGTAACCAAGCACAGAGACATGGAGTAACTCACCCAAGGTCATCAGATAGTAAGTGATGGGGGTGACATTCAAACCCTCACTGTCTGGTTCCAAAATGTGTGATTTTAACCATTCTGCAATGTTGCCTCTAAATTCAGGGTTCTGTTAGTAAGGGAGGATGAAAATTAGGGGACGATCAGTTATCACTACTCTAGCACCCCAGCATTCATGTTTGTCACACACATCGATGGCTCCAAGCTTTGGGATGCTCTCCATCATTGCTCTGTTCTTTCCAGTTTTCCACACATTGCCATTCACAACATTCTACGTCCCCACGCCACATCCCTGTAGAGGTGGCTGACATGATAACTTCCGGTCTAGCCTCCTGGCTTCCAGCCTCCATACTCCAGCCTCCCCTATACTTCCCCACCAAATGAATCTTGCCTAAATGCCATCTTCTTCATGTCATTCCCCTCTTTAGAAACCAACAGGGATAAGCACTACTTAACTGGATCAAGTTCCTTCTAAGCCTGGCCTTCACTTTCACAATTTGATACCAAACATACATTCCAGACTTACAAATCCCTCCTCAGGGCCCACGCAAATCCTCTCTACAGCTGTCACATTGGTCTGTTTATGCCATATGTGTTCCTATAACCCAGCTCTCTTGGAAGAAAAGGAAGGGTCACCCATATATATATAGGAAGTTTGCTCAAGTCCTTGGATCACTGAGAATGGCTGCACCTTGCCCCTGTTCGCTTGTCTGAAGTCTACCCATCCCAGCTTGCATCCTACCTGCCCAGTGGCTAACTTAGAGTTCTGTTCCCATGTGCACTGAATGAATATATGATCAGTGGCTTACCCACCAGCCCAAGACATCCACTCCTCCCTGTGCTCTCATTGCTCCTCCCACCCCTGACCAAAGGTGTTAGCCCTCTTTCTATGTATATAGTCTTGCACCGCATGAGATGGAGGCCAAGTTTTGTCCTATTGTGATCCCCTATTGCAGTGAGGTGCTCAATATACTTTGCTGATTGGCTAGGGGTCGGTCCTAAGTGACTTATTTAGTCACTTTTAAGAATCCCTATAAGCAACGTAACTTGGAAAATGATTGTCCACTAGTGTTCTACAATAAGCAAAAACGTCACATTAAGTCTGCTGGATTGCCTAATGTTAAATGTAAAGGAAATAAGAATATGGCATCTTTTCCTTTGCCATGATGTATATTGTCCACGTTAGACAGTCAGAAAAAGTAGATATAGACTTGAAAGGATGTCTCATCCTCAGGCACTTTCCTGTATTTTGTATAACAAGTATTAAAGAGTTTTTTCAGATATTTGTAGATAAATTTGAGCTGAAGTTGAACATCTCTTGAATTTTGAACATCAGCTATAGGACATAGGGTAGGAAACCAACGGACATTAATGAAAGAGCTTTATTTCAGAAAGGATGGGATCATGTGCTTCTGGAATGAAGGAGGAGGAATGTACTTTCAAAGGGGTACCTTCCAGAAATTTTGTTTGTGCTGTTGGCTCCAGGGTAAGAAGGAAGAAGTGGTGACATGAATATATTTTAAAGTCAGGGCATTGTAAGCTTGTCTTAGACTTCTGAGCTTTCAGAGTGTTTGTTCAGGAGGTGGTTGCCAAGGTTTTACAACTTTGCTAAAAACATGCGGTCTCCTCTTTAGATCCATTCAGTTGATATCATTTTTAGTGACTGCCGAGGCAGCATTGTTGCTGAGAATTGATGCGGCAATGAGTCTTTACTAGCACCCATCTAAACTGGACTTTTGTATCGTACATTTTACTTTGATTACATTTTTTCTTTTAGAAATTCCCTGGAAACCAGCTTTGTCTTGTCAACTGAATAACAAGCATGGAATTTATATAATCACTGCTTTGCCACAGTGCAACTGATTTGCATCTTCTGGCTAAATGCAAATTGTCCATCCTTAAGTTCAAGGCATTTGCCTCTCTTTAAATGAACAGCACTAAAGTGACTTGTAGACATGACTGTTTGTTTAGCTTGGCTTCTCTCTTTGATCTCATGTTAACATACCTTAATGGCAGGTAATGATTGATAATAGAGTATTGTAAAGTTCAGGTAATAAATACTGCTTAACTCATAATAATGCTGAATAATGTACTTTTTATGACTTGGTTTGTTGGAAAATTTCCTTGTCAGCTTGGTCTAATTGTCCAAACAAAACCACCCATTACTTGAAGAAATACATGTCTACCTTAGACACATTAATTAGGGTCATGGCTGGGCTGCACAAAGGAATATAGTAACACTTTAGTTATCTTTAAATGTAATCTTTGGACAATCTTACTAATGCTAGACTCAGGTTTAATGAGAAACTTTTGTTTACACTTGCCCTTTGAGGCTCACGAGCCTGCGTTGGAGTCTATGGTGATGGCTGTGGACCACATGTACACACACCATGGTCTCTCCTTTGAGGCTTCCAGAAGTCATCAATTCTAGTGGTTTGGACATCAGAAGTCATAAAATTAAGTTTTCTTTGGCATGAGGGGCGGGGGTATTTGTATGAAGAGAAAAGGAAAATCTTTTAAATTTTTTATTGCTAAATATTTGAAGACACATGGCATTGAGATTAGAGTAAAAAGGGGATTTGGTGTCTTGGTATTGACAAGCTTGAGGGCTGTACATAAAGTGCTGGGTGAAGAACTGCTTGCCCAAATATGGTATTTCCATGATGCTTCACTGACTTTGAAGTCCCAGGAATATTCTAGAGAATATAGTACAATAGAAATCCAGGAGATGACCATGTGGGCTTTTTACAAAACGACCAATGTAACACCCAAGGTTTAACTGCAGAGCATTCCCATAATGAATCCAAAAACAGCTCTCTGAAAAAGAATGCTTGGTTTTAAAGTTTGGAATGATTCAATTCATGATTCCAAATGCGTGAATTGCTACTATACTCAATTCAGGGGCTTGTTTCCTGCATATTGTGAAAAAAAAGGTGTGTGTATAATTTTTCAGATTTGAGCCAAATTGTTATTTCATTGATGACAGTTTCATGTCTTATTTTATACCTGAAATTCTAAGAAAACCCACAATGGGAAAAATTTTATTCTCACTTTGTTGTAATCACATCATTTTCTCTCCTGACAGGTCTCTATAAATGACTTGTTCTTTAGTTCTTATACATTTATAGTTTTTACTGCCATTAGGTTCCTAGAATGGCTCATTTTGATGAATAATATTGTCCACTTCACACACACATTACTTGCTATCTACCTTAAGTCTTTTTTTTTTTCTTTTTGGCCACACTGCGAGGCATGTGGAACTTCCCTGACCAGGGATAGGCCCATGCCCCATGCAGTGAAAGCACGGAGTCTTAACCACTGGACCACCAGGGAAGTCCTACCTTAAGTCTTATTTTGCTTAAAAGCAGGATATTTCAGATTGACTTTAAAATAAATCTGTTGGTCCTTAACAGTTTTGCCCTTTTATCCTGATGATTTATTTCATGTTCTACTTTAGTCTGTTTTTGCTGAAATTCTTGGAAGATTACAGAATCAAAAATGACAATCTTTAGAAATTTGGTTTCCTGGATGTATACATACAAAGATTGGTGTCTTGGTGGGATTGATTTGCTTGCCCCTTTCAAGTAAAAACATAAATACTTTTTTATCATTGTTAAATATGAGAATACGTGCCTAAAACTCTCATAGCAGTTAATAAATAAACCATGGACTTGCAAAAATGTTCGAGGTTAAGAACTGCATGCATCAAACAATAGGTACATTGCAAATATCACTGCCAATCAACTGCTTTCCCTTTCCTGATGGATCTGTGCTGATGCTGTGTGAGGCTCACAAATTGACATGTCTCATAAGTTTTTAAGACAGACTAATGCAGGAGGAATGGTCATTTGACCAGTGTATACTTGGATTACATTCATCTTTTCTGATTTTAAAATTCATTTAGATAGGAAACAAGTCTTCAGAATCCTTCAGTTTTATATATAATCTGTTTCAAGGGGAATCCATTTCAGCTGTATGTTAATGTCTAAGTAGGTACTTTTAAGCAACCCGGAGACAGTGCAAGTGTTCTCAACCCTGGCTGCGTGGTAGAATCATGTGGGTAAGTATTTTTAAAATGTTGATATCCCAGGTCAACCTAAGAAAACTTAAATTCGAATCTTGGGGCAGGGACTCTGGCTTTATATGGGTTTTTTTTTTTTAACTTTTCCAAGTACTTCTAACATGTAGATCAGAAGTTAGAAACCACTGATTGTGTATAATGTTTCTAAAATCCAAGTCTAAGAGAGCCCTTGTGCAGAATTGATTGGGACACTTGTTAAGTGCACTTTCCCAAGCCACCCTTGCTCAAGACCTCCTGAAACAGAACTGCTGAAGAGAGCCTGGAAGCTGAATTTTTCATGTGAACTTCACATGCACACGGAAGTTTGAAATTTACTACTGCATTTGAAATTTACTACCGGTCTCAGGTCTCACCTAAAGAAAGTTAATCCTCACAACAACCCTTTGCAATGGGTTCTAAGACTACCATTATACAGGTGGGAAAACTAAGGTAACTCTCTGGAGGTCCCAGTTCCACTGTGGAAGCAGGATTTGAGCCTATGGGGTTGACTTGAGAGCTGTGCACACAGCTACTGCTCCATAGCTCCACAGCCTCTAGATATGAGCACTGCTCTGGGGTGATTACATACGTCCAGCTCTGTGGTAAGTTACGTGTTAATGAAGCACATTAAATAGGGTGAAATGAATGGTGAGATACAGAAACTGGAGGATTAATTCTGATTGCTGGTGAGGGTTTCAGGAAAGCCTTCATGAAAGGACCAGGCACCTGAGCTGACCCTCTAAGGATGGGGAGGGCTTCTCCAGGCAGAGGCTGTGCAAACACAGGCAGAAGAGTGTGTGAGGTGCTCAGAGAATGGCAGAAGTTTTCTATAGCTCAGTGCAGGGTTGTACTAGGTAAGATGAAGTCTGGAAAAGTAGATTTGAGGCCTTCTGTGGAGGAATTGAATGCAGTTTGCTTTTTACTTATTCCAGCAATAAGCCATTCAACCAATAAATATTTTTATTCCAATACTAGATGGTGGTTAGTGAGCAGAGGAGAAAATTTTTTAAATACTCTTTAGTTACTGGCATTCAGGAAGTCATACTCCAGTAGTCACTCATGGATACTTTAAAATATTATTTATTAACTTTTGAATAGGAACTGCCTTTGCATGGGATAAAATCCAGATGAACAAAAGGCTGCGAATGAAAAATAAGTCTCCCACCCACCCCTGACCACCAGCCACCCAGCTCCCCTTTCCAGAGGCAACAATTGTTGTTCAGTTAGTAAAGCCTTTGTTCTCTCTCCCGCACCCGCCCCCCCCCCCCCCCCCCCCCGCCGTCATGGTCACATGGTCACATGATCTGTGTAGTTGTAAACCCTCCCAGTCCCATTAACTCACCGGCATTTGGCCTGGTTATACATTTGCATCCAGGGTTCTCATGGATATTAGTTCAACAAGCATTACTGAATGCCTACTGTGTGTCTACTTTTGAAGGCCTAGACTGGGGACTGGGAGAGCAAGAAGAGGTAACACTTGCCCTTAGGGATCACACAGTATAATAAGGTAAACCACCAAAAACTAATTATGACAGTGCAATCTGGGAAATGTAATAGCAGTAAATTCATGGCTTTATGGGGATAAGTGGCCTCTAAGGCCCAAGCTCTTTTTAGTTCCTGCTGCCTCTGGGCAGAGAAAGATGCTGAGCCACTAAAGCCCTAGGCTGATGTCATACTTAAGGTGAACTGTATCCTTCCAAACTCACTGTTTTTTATTTTTGCATAACTTGATCAAAATCATTCCTCCTTGTCACAGTCTCTTCAACATCTAGACATTTTCAGATGTGTATTCTTTTGTTATTTTATTATTAATTACTAATCATGGTTACTTAGTTGATTTATTTTACTTCTAAATTAATTCTCTTGCAGTATAGTTTTTAGTCTTGAGCAGGTGGAATAAACCAAATTTTGTGAGTTTTGTGCCACTGGCATGTGATTTTGAGCACTGCTTTGTTCTGTTTAATTCTTATGTGGTCCCACTGAATTATCAATAGGTTATGAATATTCACAAGAGTACAGGTGGCAGTAACTCCTTTTACAAAAAATAATGCACATGTAGCACATAAAATTTTTATTCTTTTGAGGCAGTTTCCCAAGCTGTGTTCCAAGGACACATTTCATAAGATATTAATAGATATTATACTGAAAAAAATTCTATGGTTCAGTAAGTTTGGATATGAAGGAATAAATGGGCTTCTTTACTCGAGAAATTTTTAGAGCCTTTAGTATGTTAAGCTACATTGTGAATTTCTAGGAGAACATTGTATGTGGTGCTTCTCAAACTTATTTGACAGTGAAAACTAGTTTTTGTTTATTTTTTTAGAAATATAGCCATTGTCCTCTTGGGACATTCTGTTTTATTAGATGACTGATGATGTCTAGTGCAATAGATCCTGCATGTGAAATGCCCCCAACAAATGGCTCTCCATCAGAAGAGAAACACTCTTAAAAGTAGCCAGATATATACATATTTATAGTTACAAACCATGTGTATGTAACTAAAGTGGAAGCTTATTTCTGTGTGTTGATGGAACTTCTGGTTTACTTTCTTAAGCTCTTTACTGTGTCCTGGCAAAGCCTTGAACGTGGATGGCTCTGACTTGACTTCAGAAAGAGCCCCTTCAGCTCTGGGGCTGGCTTTCTCCCATTTGATTCCGCTCTCCCTTTTCAGCCTTTTGATTTTTGTTAACACTCCCCTCTTTCCTCTTCTCCAGCTGCTCCCTCTGCCTTTGGGGAGATGTGGACAAGAGACAATGACTGTGAAGACGGCAAAAACAGGCAGAGTGGGGAAAGACTTGACAGAGAGCACAGAGAAGGGGATGGGGAATTATGAACAAAGGTAGAGGAGAGGAGCATGGCAACCATCTAACAATCTAACCATCTAACCATCTAACAACAAGCCTCTAACAATCATCTCTAAACATTTACGCCTCATCATTTCTCCTTGTGGGCAGATGGGGGATCGAGCGGCATGCAAATCACATAAACCCAGACACCAGAAATGTTCACAAGTTGCCGGGGAGGGTTTGTCAACAAAGAGGAATGTTGTCATCTTTGTTGCTATGTGATGAAGACTATTTTGGAAGTTCTTTAGGAAAGTTCTAGCCAGACAAGTTTTTCCTTTTTGTTGTCACTTCCCCCACCATCAGATTCTATGCATCTATAGTCTTATCTATGTTCATAGAATGAACGAAGCTGTAGTTTACCTCCATCTGTAGCCATTCTCATTGCATTGCTGAGAATGAGGAAAAAGGGTGTGAAGGGAAGAAATAGGCTCAGAAGCTCAGAAAATCACCAGTGGATGGATGAGTGGAACATAAGAAGCTGCAGACAGAGGTGAGCAGACTTCAAAAGAAAATCTTTCTTAGGGTGTATTACTTAGGATTATATTCAGATGCGAGGGACAGAAAACCCAAGATAACAATGGTTTACATAAGATCGAATTTTATTTCTCTCTCATCTAGGAGTGTGGGTAGGCAGTGTGGGGCTGGTGTGGTGCACCATACACCTTATATCTTTTCTGTTAGGGGCATGGCCTTCACCTCGTGCTCCAGAATGCTAACATCAGCATTGTAGGCAAGAGGATGGAGAAAGGAAGGAAAAAAGAGAGAGTGAGGGAGACATAGGGCAATTATGTACTCTCCTTTCAGGAAGGTTTCTGCAATGACTCTCCAACATCCCGCTTACATCCCATTGACTATAAATGGAATTGGCCAATACCTAGCTGCAGGAGAATCTGAGAAATTCAGTTTTTATTCAGGGCAGCCATTTGTCCAGTCAAAACTTGAGCTCATTTACTGTGGGAGAAGGAGATAACCAATGTGAGATTGGGGAATGTGGTAGACTGTGTAATTATTCACAGAATTGTTTAGTCCCTCACTTGCCACTGACATCAGATTTGGCCACATGACTTACTTCAATCAATGAAACATAAGCCAAAGCTTTAAGAGCCAACCAGTAGTTTACCACATCCTCTTTGCCCTCTGCCATGGGACTGGCAATATTCCAGTCACTGGAACATCACTAGGTCCTGGAGGGGAGATGACACAGAGCAGAGATGCAGCTGGCTTGTGACAGACCTGAGACATGAGTGGAAAATCAACTTGAGATTTGGAGGTCATTTGTTACTGCAGCGTAACTTACCCCAGTGTTTTCAAAATACAGTCCCCAGACCATCACCATCATCCTCTTCCAGGAACTTGTTAGAAATGTACATTCTCAGCTCCACCCTGGACCTACTGATTAGAAACATAGGGGCAGGGCCCAGCACACTGTGGTTTAACAAGTCTTCCAGGGGATTCTGATGTGGCTAAAGTGTTTGAGCCACTGTCCTGGTCTATTCTGACTGAGATGGGGGACTAGAGGTGTCTGTCTCACACATGGGCTTGACTGTCTGCTACCTATAGGTGTAACTAGGGAGCAAGGGCTGCCATCTGTTCCTCATGCGAGAGAGAAAAGAAATGGATTCAGTAACTACAAGAGTGAAAGTGGCATCTTCCTGTCATTTGGTGTGACTTTAGCTGCAAGGAAGGAGACCAGGAAATTTGTTACTGCAAGAAGTGGATAGTTGTACCCGTATCCTTGAAGAAGCAGGAGAAGAGTGATGCATTAGAAGTGGATTTCTCACTTCTTTGACCTTATGGCACCCTATTGTTATGATTGGAGTGCACACAAACCACTAAAACAGCATATCTTACATGTTAAAGTAAATTGCCCTATTAATGGCCTATATCTGATTTTTACCAGATACTACCACCTCAAGACAGTTGAGACACCCTAGTTTGTTCCAAAACGTGGCTGACAAATTACACTTTGAATTCTCAGATGTGCTGAGAATGATGTGTGCGCATCCTGCAGAGAGCAAAACCTGAGGCTATTCCCAGAAATCCCTATAGAGTAGAGCTGGAAATAAGCAATGGACACATCCTCACAGTAAGTCTTTTTTTTTTTGACTGCATTGGGTCTTCGTTGCTGTGTGTGGGCTTTCTCCAGTTGCATCGAGCGGGGGCTACTCTTCGTTAAAGTGTGCAGGCTTCTCATTGCAGTGGCTTCTCTTGTTGCAGAACACAGGCTCTAGGTGCACAGGCTTCAGTAGTTGTGGTGCGTGGGCTCAGTAGTTGTGGCTCGCAGGCTCTAGAGAGCAGGCTCAGTAGTTGTGGTGCACGGGCTTAGTTGCTCCATGGCATGTGGGATCTTCCCGGACCAGGGATCAAACCCGTGTCCCCTGCATTGGCAGGCGGATTCTTAACCACTGCGCCACCAGGGACATCCTCACAGTAAATCTTTGGTGCCTTTTTCACCCCCTTGCAGAACTTTCTGTATTATCCAGATTGCTTTGGTCTACTGGACAGAATTCCATATTCTAGATGTTTCCTAAGAATCCAACGTCTCTGTTTTCCTGTATATTATTCTCTTGACTCCAGGTTTGATGATTAAATGGATGGGAACTAAGATATCTGCTGGTATCTTACTCTCTTAGATATAGGTTTTATTTCAACACTGCCAATCTAAAAGTATGAAAGCCCATGGTGCAGGCTCTAGGAGATGTCTTTGAAGAGGACCATGAAGAGAAGCCAAACCACGGCAAAGTGTGGGAGGAGAGAGTGAAGCATGTGTGAGGCCAGCAGTCTTGGCATGTGGTGGGAAGGTGGCACTCCTGCCCCTCCTTACTTCAGGTGACTGACTGTATTTCCCCCTCTGCTATGCTTTTGTGAGAAATTCAGGTTTCAAATAAAAATACCAAATAACCCTAATGAGGGAGCGGTTTAGCTTGAATCAGCAATATTCTACATACGTTGGCCTCTCAGTGTGAACTGAGCAAACCTCCCCATTGTGTGAAGGAGCAGGCACCTCATTTGCTGCCTTTGGCTGAAGAGTTGCCATATTCAGAAGAACAAACATGATTTCCCTAGGATATAACTTTGAATGTGCTATGGTCAGTTCTCAGACTAAGCTTTTATATTAGTCATTTGGCATTTTTCTGAGTCCACATGGAAACCCCACTGTCTCATCCTACTGAATGTTCTCTGCAAAATACCACTGCATCAAATCCAAATGTCCTGAACTGCGTGGGAGAAAACCACAGAGGACACAGTTCTGGCCCTGATTCCTGAGCAGACTTTCTGCAAAACCCCAGTGCCTCTTTGCCTGGGACCATCTCCAGAGCAGTGCAGGGCCCAGGACAAATCCTCACCTCCACTTCCTAATATTTTTCTATAAGGAAGATCAGATTTAAGTGAATGTCAAGGGGAGCAGAAAACTAGAAGATGTCACACAAAGGCATCATGATGCTGAGAGTGGGGACAAGGGTGAGTTGTAAGGAAGGAACACAGGCCCAGCATTCCCTCTGCTTGTGGGTCCATGAACTATCAGGGTCTTTTAACACTGGTTACTTGACCTTGACAGTGAATTTTGAAACTCTGTTTGAGGTTCTTTCTTTCCTTTGAAACAAATAGTATTGCTCTGAACTGTTTAGTAACTGTGGGGAGAATATGACAAATGAGACAAAGGCAAGCAGCTTCTTTAAATTTCTTCCTGCCTCAATTTATTTTCAAGACCAAACAAACATTGGGTCATTTGGCTTTTGGGGATCAGTCCATGGAAATTTCTGGGTTCTGATGCTGATGAGCCAACAATGGAAGGTTCTCCACAGAATTCGGAGGTGAATGATATCCCTGAAGCTGCTCTTCACTGGGGTGGCTTGTTGGAGTGACCTACCCAAATGGGTATAGCCATAGGATGGGATGACCCTCAGCTGGGATATGGCTCCTACATATCAGACCTCTTGCCTGAGTGTTCCTTGTCTGTCTCTGCCCTTTTCTTCCCCCAGGTTTTTATAGCTGTGCCTCTTCCTGGTCTGGTGGCTAATCACTATTACAGACACTCTTTCTGGGCATATCTCAGCTTCTAACCTAAGCTGCACAATTGTAGTGGCCTCTTTCACCACGATTGTTACTGAACCAGGTTCAGTTTGCCTGTTGCTCAGCAAGCCAGAATGCTAAGACACCCAAGTTTGCAGCAAAGAGAGTTTATTTACAAGGCAGCCAAGGGAGGAGACAGGAGAACAAGCCTCGGATCTGCCTCCTCAAGGGCAAGGCGCTGGGGTATTTATGGGATGAATATAAAGAAGCAGGGCGGTCTGGGGCATGGGGAGCATGGGCACCGTGGGGAAAGGTGATTGGAAAACGGGGTGGTAATTGTCGCTCTGTGCAGGTGTAACTGAGCTATAGGCCTCTGCACGTGCTTAGCATGATCTGAGGGTGGAGTTTCACCCCTCTGATGTCAAAACATCATTAAGGGGACATTTATGCATGCCCAGTTGGAGGGTCCAGTGGTCCTATCCAGTCTTAACCAGCTCAGCTGGAACTAGACACAGCTGATTCCATTCCTGGAAAACAACTCAGGCAAACATCTTATTGTTTAGGCTCCCTGCTGCTTGGAGGATGTGCAGGTCTTTTGTAGCAACAATTAAAACTACCTTGATTAGTGAAATGGATTTGACTAATGATTACCCATGGTTTCAGTGTCCCCTATCTTTTGATCATTCCTCAGTCTTGAGGGAAGAGGGGCAATGACCACTCTGGGTACTTCCTGCTAATAAGGGGCATAGACCTCACAAGCGCTTGAAGAATGAAACAGTTTAGCAACTCATCATTTTCTGCAGTTCACAGGAATAACTTAAAAACAATATACATATTCTAATGAAGACAAATTATTTGCTATTTTATCATTTTTATATTCACAGTCAAAACTTGCACAGCATTCCCAAACCACAATGGTAGAGACTTAATAAAAGTCTAAAGACATCCATCCCCACCAGCCCTACCCCTTCCATCTTAATAGAGTCCGATGAGTTCCCACACCAAGGAGGAGGTGTGGGGGGCACACCCACCCAGGCAATGACTGTGTCCCACCCTATGGCACAAACGTCAGTCTAGCCTTCAGGTTGTCATGTGGCTGAATTCTATTCCCTACTGGAAGAAAGTGCATGCTGCCATTAGGAGCTGGGTTGCCCAATCCACTTCTGCTTGCTGGAAGAGAGTGGTATTTTTGCATTATCCCTCCCCTCAGGTAAGACCTCTGCCCCAAAGACCTTGCCATCTTATTCCTAGCCTCAGGGCATTGACCTGGCTGCTACTGGTATTGCTGTGGCTCAGAACTGCACTGAGGTGCATTTTCTCCTCCTTTCTGTATTCTCTTCTATCTCACTCCTCCTGTTTTCTTTGTCTCTCCCACATCATTATACTGTCCCTCAGTATGATATGTTCCCACAGTTTTTCTTACTCTGTCTTCCTCTCCTTCCAGGAGATTCTGCCCTTATACAGAATGTCATCATCAAGCCAAAAACAGTAAACAAGAGAAAGTTTCCAAACAGTAAATTCTATTTTTTAAAAAATTCCATATTAGTATCTGAGTCTAATTTACTATATTTCCAACTTTTTATTTTGAAAAATTTCAAACCCACCAGAAATTTCCAAAATGGTACAAGGAACACACATATGGCCATCACCTAGGTTCACCAGTTTTGAACATTTTGCCACATTTGTTTTTTCTTTCAGTGTGTATATATTCATTATTATTTCTTGTCTTGCTGAATTATGTAAGAGAAAGTTGCCGACATCATAACTCTTTATCCCTAAATACTTCAACATGTATCTCTTAAGAACAAGAACATTCTTTCACGTAACCACAACATAATTATCAAATGCAGAAAATTTAATAGGGTACGATACTACTATCTAGGAATTCAGCCCTGTGAGTCTATTTAAATATTTGAAGGAAGAATCTGCATTTGGCTTTGGTTTACATAATCTAAAAATAGCGTTTTATTGTAGTTTCACCAAAATCCACATCAATAGGAATGGGTGGTAGCCTCAAGGAATTGCTTTTCCCCCCTTATTCCTTAATTGATTTCACTTACACAACACATACACTGATAATAACATCTATCAACCAAAGGAAATTAGCTGATGAACTGTAGTGTTAAAATCATTGAGAAAGTATTGGTGGGGGTGTGTTCTAGACCCACAAAGATCAGTGCCTAGTTTGGAGATAACTTTCAGAGCCCTTACATGATATTTTGATATAATTTGATTTCCTGAGAACTCACATTTAGGGGCATAAGCAATCCAGCTTCTTCCAGGGATATACTTATAGTAGATAACCCATTCAGAACAACAAAGATGAAGTTGAAATGGAACCCATAGCTCTTTGTTGTGTTTTTAAAGGAAGAGATGTATGCTTATACATATGTCAACAAGCAGGCAGACATTGGGCAACACTGTTGGCTTAAGAGCATCTGTATTCCTGCATCCCAGACAAATAGCTCTGCCTGACAACCACTGAAGTCCAGGGTCAACTTGAGATGGATTGCACCAACAGGATTGGAATAAACCTAAAGAGACACCTTCCCAGCAACCCACCAAACCCAAATCAACGCCCCAGAAATTTGGGGCTCGTTCGGTTGTTCTCCTGCAACGTTAAGAGGACATCCAGTCTTTTGCCAAAAGGGATTTGTCCTTTTTATCTAGTCAGGAGAGTGCTTCAGCTATTTGCATTTCTGAATTGCTTAGCTGCCCAAGCATGCTCTGTGTGTGCTGTTTGAAATGTGTCATTGAGGCACGTGACTGCTGTTCTCAAGCTGATGTTGGACTTTCTCCAACAAATATGGATTATGTTAAAGTCGGTTCTGAATTGACGAGGATATGTTAATAACTCCCAGATGGGCATCTCTGTGCTCTCCAGCAGGGAAATGCAAGCAGTCTATGGCAGGAGCAAGTGTTTGGCAGGTCCATCATTCCGTCATTAAAGGCCACATTATTACTTACAACTGTGCTTGCATGACAATGGCTGCTATGAGCCCAGCCTCAGAGTCATCAGCACTAGGAATGTGCTTCTAGGTAAATTGTTTTCCAGGTGGGGAAAAATATTTTATATGAAATCTCCCTCTTCCTAGCCCCAAATAAGATATTGTGAATGAGTCAAGAGGCAGGGGAGCGGGGGGGCCATCTATGCTAGTTCTTGGAGACCCAGGACAAGGCAAAGATATATGGCCAGAGATATATGTCTAAGAACCCTTGTGCAGAACAGCCCTTGCTCAATGAAGCAGCTTTTCTCAGTGGCTGTCCTGAGCTGTGTCTTTCAATGCAGACTTCCTGTCCTAGCAAGTTCCAGCTGGAAGAATTAATTATATTAGAGTTGTTTACATTGTGGGCGCAGCTTCCATTAATGGCATATTTTCTTTGTCTTTGATTCTTAAGCTATAGGATATGATTGTTTTACAATTGTTTTTGAAAAGGAAATAAAAAAGGTGCATCTTCTGTAATCGTATTTCTAGTCAAGAAAGAAACAGTATATTTGATGTTCAATACCCATGTGACAGCTATTACCTAGGAGTATGTAATCATGGACTATGTGGCTCTTACAGTTAGTTGTGATGAAATTGGATATTAAGATAAAAGGGAATAATTTGACAGAAAAAGAATCATTTTGGTGACTGTGTAGGCACTGCTACAGATTTGCCATATTTCAAAGTGGTGAGAGGCAGCAGGGTCTCCATTTGCAGAATAAATGCTGCATGTGCATTTCTTTCACTTAGGATATAAAGTAATGTTTTATCCCAGTGTATATGTTGTGGTGAGAATGACCAAGAACGATAAAAAGTAATTGAAAACATTCAGTTGCAGATGATACGCTTTCGCCTTTGCTCTAGGTCCCTATTTCAATAACAAGTAATCCAGCCACAGCAAGTCCCCTTGCTTTCCAGTCAGGTATTTTATGATGTCATTTCACCTGATAGGCATATCTATATGTTCTCTTTTCCATTTAAAAGTATAAAACCACATCTGCCAATAACATTAAGAGGAACCATTTAGGATTTCATTTTTTACAAGGCAGCAGCACTAAATGCCATTGATTCCCAGCATGCCCTGGTACATTTTTAATGCTAACGGTCGGGATTTTAAAACATTTCATTATAAGTCATTAAAAAATATCTTAAGATCAGCAAAAGATTTCACAGAGCTTCTGCATTGAGCCTGCCTGAAGAGGGTTTGTATGGGTGTGGGACTGTGAAAGTTAACAATTTGGATATTCCAAAAGGGTGGAGGAAAGATAATCTAGCTCACAAGGTTTACCATAAGACATGGCCACAGAGCTCCCTGAAGGCTGCTGTCTCCAGACCATTTTTGCCATCACCTGCATGCACCCTACCCCAGTCCTTTAGAAGTGTCATACTTCCTTATCTGTGAAAATCATGAAGTCTGATAGTCTAAGAGTTCACACAACCCTGAAAGATTGTGTATTTATTGAATATGTCTTCGACTTACCCTGACATTGAGGAATGTAAAAGCCCAGTGGATTTGGATCCACCAACCCCAATGTACAAGGTACCCCTCCTTGCCTGAGCTGGCCCAAGCAACATAAAAGGGGGAAATTGGTGCTTAAAAGACACTATTAGTTTATTGACCCTGGGTATTTCTTAAGACTTCAAATGTACTTTTGTATTGTTAATATTTCATTAAAGAACCTCAGTTAATGAATTTCTGTTTGTAGAAAGTTTGGGGAGTTGGCAGGTACAATAAAAATAGAAGAGACTCTATTTTAATGGCCATTAAGTTGAAACTTCCTGAGATGCTATAAAACCCCAATTAGTTAGCTGAACATCACCAGTGGTTCATCATTGTCATTAGGTATTAATTAGGCAGCTACAGAGTGCTAGACTCTCTGCAAAATTCACAAAAGCTACTGTTGCTGTTTGGGGGAAACTTACACTTCCAGGGGTGGTGGTCTTTGTTGTTGCTAGGTTACCATTTGTAATGAACATTTGTGGAATGAAGGACTTGGTATTATGAAAGAGCTTTACAGTTTCTATAGCCTCAATAGCTCATAGCACACAATGTTACATTTACAGGAAAGGAAACCAACTTAGAAAGAGGTTATGTGGCTGAGCTGGCATTGCTGTCAAGACTTTTTGATACCCTTTTAAGTGTTACGTCACCTTTGACAGAACATACTCTGACAACTCAAAACGGTATAAAATAGGAGAGTTTGAGAGGAGAGACCCTTGTGTAAAAGCACCAGCGGTATTAGTCAGAGATCATCAACACAGGCGAAGGGGCGAGTTTTCTTATTTTTCCTTCTCTACCCTTTACCATATAGGACAGTATTCTTCTCATAATGGCATTCAACTTTCTGGATTGTTAAGAAGAAGCTTATAAGGGCAATTGAAAGTAATATGGGCATTTTAATATTGTGACACTACATAATGCTACATAAAACCTTTGTTTCCTCCAGGTTTATTGAGCTGGTGTATTAGATTTCCTGCTGTATGAGCAGGAAGATTATGGTGGCTTAGGTCTAAGTATACTTTGGGGAGGCATTTTCTATTTTCTCTATAAATAGTCTTTCTAAAACAACACAATTGTGTAACTATTAATGTTTATATTGCATTATACATCTTCCAAAGTTTACTATGCATAGTGTGTAGAGTATGGTAACCAAAGGAAATTTTTTGTCTATGAAATAATCTGAGAATTGTCATTATCAAAGTAAATCTATTTTACTTATTATTTCATCACTAGGATTTTCATACTTTGGTGTTACATTACGGTATTATGTTATTACGTCTGTAAGCTTCTAGGGGCTAGAATTTATACATATATATGCACACATCCACATGTATGCATGTACATGTCATGTTTTGAAATAACAGCTATAGCAGAACTGAAAGACTAACTTTAAAGTGGAAACAGTGTGATTTAGGTGAATACAAAAAGGGGAGAAAACTTGGAAAATCTTGGTTTCAAGTGTATGGTTTTTGCAGATAAAAAATTTGATGAAGAGGGCTATTGTTCAGAGCGTGCATCAAAGCTTATTTTTCATACTGAAATAATTTCTCAGGCTTAATGAAACTAACCAAATCATTAATTCCCTTTTTAAATGTGCAGAATAATTCTCACAAGTGCATGGGAAATTGTAGTCCTGCAAAAGTACAGCACAGATTTCAATTTGGCTTGTACTTTTGTTCCTTTTCCTGGGGAAACACAACCAATGGTGAAATTGCACTGCTTTGTATGAGTAATTTAATGAGCAGTTTCTTCAGAATTTTTATGAAAAGGGCCCCAGACCCAGCACTACAGGTCCTCCTAGAGCCCCTTTTCCTTCCATACATAAATAGACAGTTTCGTTATGTTCAAAAACAGCATGAGAGAAACCAATGTTGAGGGTTGTTACATGGAAAGAAATGAAAGATTATCTTCTCCAAGCAGCAGAAATTAGATGTATTGGGCCTACCTTTGAATCACTCTTAGCTTCAGATAGAACATGATGTACGGGTAATCTGCAATTTGCTAGGGGCATTGTTAGCATGCTTTGCCTCCGGGGTAGGATTTTAACCAGGCCTCCAGCAGCTGTGTGTTTGGCATCTCAGCCGCATTAGGTATACAGAACCCCCCCTGCTATTATCCTGGTGAAACCTGTGCCAAGGCCCCTGGTGACACAATAGAGGTATTAGGTCAGATGAGTTACATTAAGTGGCAAGTGATAAATTCAAGATGACAGTTCAAAACAGCAGTGTTTCTTCTAGTAATTAATTCCAGTGGTGCCTGAGGCGGAGCTTGGTTGCTGCCACTGGTGTGGCAATGCTGCGTAGCTAATGAGAAAACATTACAGCGAGGATTAGGGGCCTGTGCATTCTGGCAGGCTGAGGTCACTATGATTAGGAAATATTAACACAGACTTACTGTGATAAACCATATACACCCAGGAAATTTAATTTTTTCTTTTCATGTAAAAACTGGTAAACACTATACAGTGTAGTGATTCACTAAGTGGGCTGTGGAGAGGGGTGAGGCATTCCACCCTGGGTCTGGGGCAGCCCCTCAAAGGCTATTGGGATGGCGACAAAAGGGCTTGCCAGAGTCACTGGCCCTTTTTTCTTCTGTCTGTGGACAGAATGTCTTTGGCACATAGAGATACTATAAAATGTTAGGCCTCTTTTACTTTTCTAAATGTGACTTAATCAAGACCTTTTGTTATGTGACTCATCCTCCTTGCTTAAGAAATGACTGCACCAGTTGTATGGTGGTCTTGTCAAGCAGTGGACAAGGTGTTTACCTCCTCTTGCTAAGTCCTCAATAAGGGTACCTTTGATTTCATAGTGCTATCAAGTTTTCAGAGGGCTTGCTCACATTTATTCTTAGTGCCAAACCATCCTGTGACCTATGTAGAAGAAGTGGTGCTACTCCAATCGGATAAATGAGAAACTTGAGGCCAGAGTAGTCAAGGGAATGGGTCGAGGTCACACAGTCAGGTGGCCCATGTTGGGCCTAGAACTCAGCACAAAACACCTAGGATGTTGCTTATCTGAATGTCTTATAGAGAAGGATGCAGAGCCAACAGTCAAAGCTGTTTCCTCTAAGATTCCCAAGGAATATTCTGCTGGGCATCCTTTTGTGCATATACACATATGTGTGCATGAGCATACCTACATGCACACACACACATACACACACACACACACACAATGGGAGTTCATTCCTAGTGAAGGACTTTTAGTTTGAGCAACTACAGATGTCTTGCAGTGTATTGGATATATGGCCTATAAAATACCTATTAAACACTTTGCCTTTGGCACTGACAAATGAACTGCTTCTAGAGGTAAGACTGTTTCCTTATCACCTTCCATAAATTGGCTCTGGTGTTTGATACTCAAGTTCAGTATATGCTCTGTCCCATACGTATGTGTGTGAGTGAAGGGAGATGAGTAGAAAGGCCATTAGCAACACGTGTTCTCTGAAATGTTGAAGTGCTACCAGACACTCACTTACATCTTTATGTCCTGAGCTTCTTAGTTTATTAAGAAGTCGATTACATTTTAGAGAAAATAAGAAAAACTATAAATGCAGTATATTTTCTTGTTTTTCTGAATTCTGTATAACAGATGATATTGATCTTGCATTAATGACAATGAAATTTAGCTAGTTCCATTTTCTAAAATTGTAGAAATAATGGAGTGAGCTCTTACTCCATGATAGTAGAAGAGGGGAGGCTCAGTTTCAGCGAAGGAACAATTAAACACCACTCATAATGTCTATGTAACTCTTGTCACTTTGTGTATGAGAAACAGGAAAAGTCAATATTTAGCAAGTAAATCTAGCATTTCTTTACATGTTTTGAGCTGATGATTTGAAAAAGCACCAAAGAGTTTCTATAAAACGTTTTCTTAACTCTGTAATTGAAGTGAGCAAAAACGAAACTCTTATGAAAATAAGAGGCCCACGTTAGTAAAGGAGCAGGTAGAACGGCCAACCCCGACCCCTGGATCATCCACAGCAGGCACGAGTGAATAAACTAATGTGTGATGAAAGGCAATGAATTTGAGTGAACTCAAATGGTTTTCATCTTAATTTTTATATTTTAACCTTGAAATAGTCCAGTCTTTTTGCTTACTTAAGTTTCCATAGTTGAACAAGAGCATTATGCAAATCATTTCTGGAGACTAAAAATCTATTGAGAAAAAAAAAAAAAAACTTCAGAAATGTGTAGGAATTCATAGTTCAAAAACATGACCCTAAATTGGCTTCCATTTTAGGTAAGGAAAGAAGACTATTTCCTTTCTAAGTGCTTAAAATTATATTTTGTTCAATTTATATCATACTGTTTAATGATCTAACGTCATCTGTAAGTTCACAGTTAAGAATTTAAAATATTCCTTTTTAGTAAAGAGGAAAGGAGATTCACATGTCAGGCTTTGGATGGGATGTTCTTTTTTCCCAAAGACAAGTCAGAAAATAAAAAGTTTCTAATGTTTTGAAGCTTGTCACATGTCTAAATCACTAGACAGGTTTTACTACTTAAAACAATGCCAAATCTTACATAGAAAAGGTTCTAGAACAAAACTGTTATTTCATCTGGATTCAGACATGCTCTCGCCTTCTGTCTAATCATCTTTTTTTTAATTAGGCACTTGGATATTCCATGCAAACCTGAAACCTATCAGAAACCAGGCAGTTTCTTCTTTGTTTCTGCCAAACTTCAAGTTTCTTAGCATCTCATATTTTAAAATATTTTCTGTTGTGCTATGAAAGGAAGAGCACTGTACTGGAAGCCCAAAGATCTAGATTACAGTTCTGGCCCTACCTCTGACTCACTGTATGAACTGTAGGCCTCAGTTTTCTCATCTGTGAAATGAGAGAGAAGGTTTCCAAACTTGTCCTCAATCTTATCATATGTACTTAGAAGACTTTCTTCTTAAAAACTTATTTAGAGAGTATTTAAATTATATAAGTAATTTGTGCTTGTTTTAAGAAGTCAAGCAAAATGGACATATAAAGAAAAAATTTGGTAATGCTCCACCCTTTTCTGACTTAAACAAAATAGAAGTTTATTTCTCTCTCACCTAAAAGATGTCCAGAGGTAGGATGTCCAGGGCTGGTGTAGTAGCTGCAGGGTGTCATCAGGAACTCAGGCTTCTGTCTCTCTGTTCCACTACCCTAGTTCATAGCTGCCATCCTCCAAGTCATCTCATGATTCAAAAATGGCTGTTGGCGCTCCAGCTAACAGAGACATACTGATGGCCAGAAGAAAGATGGAAGGTGGAAGAAATAAAAAAGAGGTAGGGAAATCCCTCCCATCTGAGTTATCTCTCATTAAGCACACAATTTTGTCTACATCTTACTGGCTGAAACTGAATTACATGATCACAGTCATAGCAAAGGAGGCTGGAAAATGTAGTATTTTATTCTGAGTGGTAAGATGCCTGGATAACAACTAGTTATAATTCTAAAGAGGAAGGAGGGTATGGCTGAAAGGAAGGCAATTGGCAACGTCTTCACCAGTGCATATCTTTCCATACTTGTTTTTCATGCTCATACAAACATATACAAGTGTATAGAGTTTTCATCTGGTGGTTCTTTTGTGGTTGTTTATTAAAATGGATGATATTGTACATGTTTTTGTATAACTTGCTTTTTTTTCTCTGAATGTATTATCAACATCCACCAAAGTCAATGTATGGAGATTGGACTTATTCTTTTCAATAATTACGTGATATACCATAATATGAATTTATCCTAACATATTTAACCAGTCCCCTACTGATCAAATTCAAACTTTCCCTACTGATCAACATTAAGAAAAATATTGAAGTAAATATACATATATCTTGAGCCATGTTTTCTTACATTTAAAAAATTATGAATGCCATCATATACACAAATATATATGTACAATGTATATGCCCTGTTTATAGAAAAATAAAACAAATGCATGTGTATCCACCACTCAGTTAAGAAAAAATAATTATTATTTTTAAATTATTTTAATTATAATTATTTTTTTAAATAATTTTAAAATCCATACACTATTCATATATAACATACCTCTCCTCCTTTCCAAATTATCTTGAATTTTATTATTTCTTTGCTTTTCTTTATAATTTTACTACAGATAAATATACTCTTAAAATATTATTCCATTTTGCTTGTTTTTGTTCTGTGACTTTATCTTTTTTTGCCGTACATTATTTTATGAGATTTATTGATGCTGAATGTATGTAACTATCGCTTATTAATTTTCACTTGTGTATAGTAGTAGCCCATTGTATGAATATACCACTATTTATCTTTTCCCCTGGTAATAGACATTTGTTTACATTTTTATTGCTAACACAAAAATGCTCTTTTATCAGTTCTTGTTTGTTCTTATTTTCTTGTGCATATGTGCAAGAGTTTCTCTTGGTTACGTACTCTGGAATACAGTTCCTAAGTCATAGGGTATATAAGTGTATTTTTTCCCCCAAAGTATTTATCCCAAATTACACTACCACTGGCAGTGTGTAAGCATTACTGTTGTTACACATCTTTGTCAAAAGTTAGTAGTATCAGACTTAAATTTTTGCCAGGCTAGGTACAAAATTATCTGGAAGGCTTTTAAAAAGTTCTTTAGCTCTAGAGATATTGATTGAATAGGCCTGATTTGGTCATTTATGGAGGGTCCTGGCATCCATACTTTAATAAATTCCTGGTTTATTCTGATGCTCAGCCACATATGGAACCACATGTTTAGACTGATCTTTAAGACTCCTTATAGTGTGACTATTTCCAGATTCTCTGTTGCCTTTCATTACCCACAATGATGCCACCATCTTTGTCTGGGAGTCTTTCTCGGCAGAATTCTTTGCATTTCCATTTCTCCTTCTTTTCCACTTCCTTAGCAAATATATAAGCCCTGAATCAAGTCCTTATTATTTTGTGCCAAGATTAGAAATGACATGGAAGGTGGTTACATTCACAGACTCTGGAGTGAGTCTGGGTTCAAAAACTGGCTCTGCCACTTACTAGCAGAGTAACCTTCAGTCAGTTACCTTCTCTGAGTCTCTGTGTCTTCAGTTGTAAAATGAGAATGATAATAAAAGTACCTATCACACATGGGAATGTGTCGATTAAAGGAGTTAATATATGTAAAGATCTTAAAACGGTGCCTGGCACAGGGTAAACAGTCAATGAAAGTTATATAATAATAACAATAATTATTATTGTTATAGTTCCTGTTACTTCAACTGCCTCCTGGAGGAGTATGGGGAATTTGAAAGAGAGCCTCATTGACAAGCTGTCTTCTAATTCAGCTCTCTTTACATCAGAGTGCTAAAATAATCTTCTACCAGCACTATTTCATCATATTCTCCACTGTTCAAGAATGTGCAGAGGTCCCTTTTGCATGTCTTGGGGAAATAACTCATCAAACGCTCATGGAAACATCCATGGTATGAGGCATTTGCTTCACTTGAAAGAAGCAGTTTTCCCTTTTTCTTTCTGTTCCAGTGTGGTTTGTCTTCGACAATACTTAACAAGTGTCTTGGGTAAATTGTATTAGTCAAGATTCTGGTTCAGCTGCTTTAACAAAGACCAAATAACAGTGTTTGACAAGGGAGAAGTTTACTTGTGTCTCACTTAACGCCAAGATTGTAGGCAACCTGGGAGGTGAGTGGCTACGTTTCATGAAGTTTGATCCTGGTACCGTCCCCCTTGTTGCTATACCATTCTCTAGTGCAGGGGCCAGCAAAATATTCTGTAAAGGGCCAGAGAGTAAATATTTTAGGTTTTGGGGGCTAATTGGTCTCTGTTGCAACTACTCAACTCTGCCATTGGCGCATAAAATCAGCCATAGTCAAAACATAAATGATTGGATGGTTATGTTCCAATAAAACTTTATTTATGAACACTGAAATTTGAATTTCATATAATTTTCATGGGTCACAAAATATTGTCCTTTTAATTTTTGAACCATTTAAATATATAATAATGATCCTTAGCTTGTAAGCCATATAAAAACAGGTGGTGAATTTGGCCCATGGACCATAATTTGTTGATTCCTGTTGCAGGGAGTTGCTCTAATCTGCAAGATCAGATATAGTTCACCACCACTATACCCACAACCCAGCCCTCAAGAAATGGGGACAGAGACAGCAAATGACAATCATCTTCCTTTAAATACAATCATAATTTACCTACATTGCTTCTGCTCACATTCCACTGGCCAATGCACTGTCAAATGGCCGTCCATAGCTAGTTGCAAGGGAGTATGGGAAATATAGTCTCTAGGTGGGCTGCCATGTGCCTAGCTAAAACTTTAGGGGTTTTAATATTAAACAGGAAAGAGGGGAGTTTGGATATTGAAGGGCAATTAGCAATCTCTGCCACAGCACTTGGGAATTGAATTGGAATAATGACAGGAAGATTAGCTCCTAGACTTGGGGTCCTTTGAGGTTTGTCTTCTTGTCATTGACAGAAATGAGATCTGTGATGCTCAGTGACTATAAAATAAGTCCCCTTCACTGTCCATGAGACACACATGGTGGTTGTAGGACTCAGGGGGAAAAGGTTGCTGGTCATCTAACTGGGGACAATCACTATAGCACATAGTATTATCAAGCCACTTGGTTGATAATTGTCATTTAACATTAAAAATGGGTGTCAAAAATCACTTCAGAAGCAAAGTCCTTTTTGGTATTGGTTTTTATCCTCCACTTACATTTTTTAAGTTAAGAGTGTTGATATCTGGTAAACCTTAATATAATTATAATCCAGCATCCCTTATCTAGATGTTAACATTGAGACTGGCTACCTGACTCCCAGCCCCAGATTTTCAGCTCATGCTGGAAGAAGAAGGGCAGGAAATGGATGCCCACTGAGCCTGTTCTTCTAGTCAGGAAAATAGCTCTCTAGATAGACTCAACCTGTAAACTTTCAATCTGACAAGGGGTAAAAATCTTTTTTTTTTAGCTAGGTACACTGCTACCCTGAAAAAGCTGAGGCCCTGTTGGTAAGCAGCAGGATAGATTAGTTGTTGGATGGACAACTAACTGTCTATCCTGTCCAATTCAATTGTTAAGTTTGAAACAGATTTATTGAGCACCTACTATGTGTGGGGCACTTCACTGAGCCCTGTGAAGGCAAAAATTAATAATATAAAAATCTGCTTTTGAGGAGGGAATAGTCTAGAAGGGAAGACAGATTAGCAAACACATAATGATCATTTAGAATGATAATAGAAGTGTGTGTAAAGGACGGAAAGAACTGAGAGCAGGTAGTGATTGACCCTAACTTTGGGACAGTGAGAAGGAAGGTCAGAAACGAATTAGTATCAACAGAAACATTGGAAGGAGAATAGCATCATCTTTCTCCCAGAGATTAGAATCTGGTTATGAATGGAATAGCATCCCATTCTGCATGTATGTGATATGAGAATTTGATTTGATGTGAGAATGATCACATCAGCTGTGTGGGAGAGTGCACCTGTGTGTATGTGTGTGCTTTCACATGCACACATCAGCACCAGGAATTATACTGTTTCCCCCTGGGGTCTGAGGCTACCTGCCTGCAGTTGGTATTATGTGTATTTACTTACCATGGTGCAAGAGCTTCTCCCAACCACAAGGGCCATTTTCACAAGCTCTACCTTGTCAAAAAACATGATTTGTACACATATAAAAATACGCATGAACTATATATATATGCTCATTTCTCTTATTTAGTGCTCACCTGGTAAGAGGTAAAATTAAATGCATTTCTTAGGGTATGGGAGACTTATAAGCCAGAAATCTCCCTTTTTAATTCTCAGATTAAAATGGCTTGGCTATTGTTACATGGCAGTATTTCATTTTTTGTTTACCCTGAATGCTGCCTGTGTTTGCATATTGGATTTAGGCGTCATACACCCCCAACAGGCATTAAAAGCAAGAAGTAGAAGGCTTGGAGAATATAGAAACGCTGAGAGATGACAGGCTTTTGCTGCAGTTGGAAGCTGGGGAATAGATAATTACATCATTGTCTCTCATTCTGTTCCCACGTGGACTTGCTTAAATGTCATTTCCAACTGCAGGTTCTCACTCTTTCCTACCTCAGAAACCTTATTCAACCTGTGCTCAGATCATGAGAGCGGCACCTGGCTCAGAGTGGGCTCTGTGGGGAATTCCTATTCAGGCATCGCCGGTCTTGACCTGGCTATTGTTGTTTGTGATACTTACTGGTAAAGTTTCTCAATCAATACAACATCAGCCCGAGGAGCTCCTGGGAATGGAAGCCTGCGGCAGCGTACTTAATCTTGGAGCCAGCTTGTGCTCTCTGCTCGGCTGCTAAACTGGGTAGTTGGCCTACTTGATGTGGCATTATTGCTGCTGAGGTCAGATGTGAGCGGCTGGGTGAGTGCTGATGAATGGCTGTTTGTGATGAAGCGCCTCTCCCGCCCACCAGGAGACATTTAATAATGATAGACCATAACTGCACTCGCACAAAAATCTGTGCCGCTTGTTTGTGAGTCTTCTGGGCTGGAGGTGTAGAAGGATTGGCATTATGATAGAAGGAAGCTTTGAAAGTGGTATTTTTTTGGATTAAACATAGAAAGGGCAGGGGAGAAGCTTAGGAACTGTTCAATATTTTAAATGATAGTAAATGAAGTTTTCCCTCCCTGCTCAGAGAAGGCAGCTGTTACACACACGTTCCATCACTTCACGTTGTCCTTCCTCTTCCTCTTCACCCTTTGTTTTAGCATGACTTCTAGGCAGTGTGGAAAAAAATAAATGGGAAATTATTTTAATTTTGTTAAAATGGACCATTATGATATGTTCATCATTGAGGGAGTAATTATTCAGAATGTGAAGCATGGATTTGGCAGTTAACACCCACTAAGATGAAGGAGAAATTAGTATCTAAATAATAATTGAACATAGTGTTCACCCCCATTGTTTAGAATATGACACTACGAAGCCCAAAGAATTCTAAAACCGTTGTCCTGCAGGAGGTTTCAGTGCATTATTTATCTAGCTGTTTCCTGTTCAGTCCAATCCTTCTTTTAGTAATCAAAGGAAAAATAAAAATGCTTGGAGTGACCTAAATATTGTTATAAATGAAGGCAGGTTTCTCTGTAAATAAATAGACCACGAAATATTGTCAAGAAGGTAATCAAAAATGTAACTGTTGGGTTCAGACAGAATCTACACAGAATCAGAGGGCTTCATTAAATACTTGATTACATGGCTATTATCTAATGGCTAGGGGAGTGATGTTGGGCTTTTCAGAGGTGTTATTAGCTTACCAAGACCCTGGACTGTGCGTTTAGAAAAGGTCTGTGAATAATAGTTACATGTTCTGGGCAGAGCCCCCGGTTTATTCATTATTTATCCCAGGACCTAGCACAGTGCCTCATGCAAAGAAGGTCTGCTGTAAGTATGTATGGAATGAACAGAATGAGAGAGAAAATGAAATGAAGTAGAGGGTGGTTTGGGGACACACCTTCTTGGAATAGAAGAACTGATGCTCTTCTAACTCCGCAAGGTTATATTTTTCCATCTCTCTAGTACTGAGGATTAGTCTATACTAATGATGTTAAACTACTAATGTTTGGTCTGAATGTGGTGAAATCATTTTTTCAAATATTTGAGGTAGATTTCAATTCACCTTTATGATTGTACCTGTTTGCATGGCAAACAGTCCTTACAAATGTGCAAAGAAAATTTAGCTTTTTCATGTCTGATCAAGTCTTTTTTATACACTCCAAACCTACTGTGTTGCCAGGGCAGAATGGATGTGGGGAACACCTCAGTCAAAATTGTTAAATTCAGTTCCAAGCAACAATTTCAATAGACTATTTAGGTATTGCAGACTTTCTGATTTTCTACCATTCTTCCTGTGCCCCTCAGGTACAGTTTTGTGGGTGTCTGGAAGGAAGGGTTTACACAGCCTCCTGGTGGTGTGGATGACAGGCTCAGGTCATTGTACTGCCCTCTAGTTCCTGAGAAGTCATTCCATGTCCTCCAAGTCTCTGGGTGCCCTGATGGCATCCAGTGCTGAGCTCTGCAGAGGCTGTAAACTTGTGGTCTGTTCACTAGGCTCCATCTCTGTCTGGTGAATTGGCTCCAGCTTGATCTTATAGATTCTATGCATGCCCTGAAGCCTGGTTGCTCTTCCCATTTATTCCCAGCCCAGGCAACCTGCCCTGTAGATCGTGCCTTCAGGGCTCCTCAGCTTCCACCATGGGGATCCTTCATGTAGGATCCTTGTATTGGCACAGGCCCTCCTGTGGCACAGAGGAGATGGTGTGGGGCTCTTCCACGCACTGGCAGCTCAGGAGTGCCAACTCAGGTGCTTTCTTTGCTTGGCCAGATAGCAGCCCCCAGTTGTTGTGGAGGCACCCTGTGAGATCATCTCCTTCCCAAGCCTCACATAAGAAGTGGAGAAAACACCTCTCTGCTTTTGGCTTTCCTGGACCTCTCTAACACACTTCCTTCCAAGACTTGGGCCCAGAACGGAGGGATACATATCTCCTTCTCTTATCTCTAGCCTCCTCTTTCCCAGTAAGCCCTCAAGGCCTGCAAGATGAAGAAAATTTGTTCCCTCTTCCAGGCATAGAACTTCTCCTCCTTCCCAGCTGTCATTCCCTGTGTTTCCCTGAGTCTATAATAGTGACACAGTGGGGGAGAGTACAACTAAAGGGAGGAAGGAATAATAAACAGTTTTTGAAATATTATGCCCCCGATATGTACCTCTTTGTTTCACTTCTCTCTAGTTGCAATATTTTTTCTCTACACCTCAGTAACACACAGCCAAGACAATGCTTAAACCTGAGTTTGGTATCATATGAAGTGTAGCGGTTTGAATGATGGCTCCCAAAAATATATGTCCACATCCTGGAAACTGTGAATGTACTCTTATCTGGAAAAGGGATCTGTGCAGATATAGTTAAGCTAATGCTCTCAAGATGAGATCATTCTGGATTACCAGGTGGACAGAGAAGACATGGAGGAGAAGGCCATGTGGAGACAGAGGCAGAGATTGGAGTGAGGCCCATAAGCAAGGAATGCCAACAGCCAGCAGAGGCTGGAAAAGGCAAGGAATGAATCTCCCTACAGCCTCTGGAGGGATTACAGCCCTGTTGACACCTTGATTTCAAACCTCTAACCTCCAAAATGGCAAGAGGATACGTTTCTGTTGCTCTAAGCCACCCAAATTGTGATAATCTGTTTCAGCAGCCACAGGAAACTAATACCTGAGGTGATATCAGATTGGTTTCCCCAGCCATAATCCTTTGGTTATGAACTTTGTGAGTTTCTAATATATACGTTCTGACTGGATTCCGTGCAGTATTTCTCAATTGCCTCCCTCTGCTATTTCCTTTTTCTCAGAAATAACCTGTTTAATTTTACAAACATTTATTGAGCACTTACTAGGTGCCAAACACTAGGTGTGTTTAAGAGACAAAGATAAATAAGATCCAGTTCTTTCCCTTCTAGAGATTATGTGCCTGTATCCGGTAGTCTAAGAACATAGTGATATATCTTTGGTTTACTCTGGAATTGGGATTCCAAATGGGCCTCTTTTTATGCCTCTTTTTTTATTCAGCTGAGTAATTTCTGTATAAATCTGAACCAAGAAATTTCAGTGTTTCTAATGCCAGCCCAGTTTTCAATCTTTCTTCCCAGGATCGTCAAATTATTCCCTGTTTTCTGACAACAACTCCCCAGAATAACAATAATAAGGACAAATATCTCTGGATAATAAGATAACCTGGGAATTAAAGCATGTACCAACATTCATTTTGCGGTGATTAGGCTGTGTTGACTGGACTAGGCTGGATAACAAGTACTAATCAATGTATACAAATGCAGATTAGAGCAATTCTGGGACTATCCATGGGAACCTTCAGAGATCACCAAGATCATTAAGTTCAAACACAGATTTGGTCTCAGCCACATCTTTAATATATAGAGTGCTCTGTGAGGGCTGAGTTTACATGATAAACTGCACCCTTTTGGATCTCCAGGGTGCACTTGGGCCCATGGGGCAGGAATTATGGGTGTAGGTATTAGGTGCTCTATATTAACAAAAAGAAAAGAAAGCCAAAAAGCTAAAGATCTAGTAGTATGCCAGTGATTCTGTATCTTTTAAAAGAAGCTGAGAATCTAGAACTGAGTCATTGATTCAGGCCCCCGCTTTTGCTTCCAAGAGAGGAAGGATTGCACAGAAGAAGGAGCTTTGGAATAAGGAAGACCTGGTTTTAAATCAGGGTTCTGAATTTACTACCACACAATTTGGGGCAAGTGACCTCTGTGCTTCATTTTTCTCATCTGAAAAATCGAGAAACTGTTACTTAACCTTTTAGGCTTATTAAAGGATTAAAAAGTAGCATTTGTAAAATGCCTAGCACCATGCCTGGCACTTAGTGGTCAGCTGATGAGAGAAAACTGTTATTATTATTCCCCATCTTACTTCTGTTCGTCATTTTAACTGAAGCTGCCAGAAACGAGGAGTGTCAGACTTTTACTGATGCAGAGAGTGGGGGCCTTTCTATAAGGAAAAAAAGGGGGTTAAAAAGGGAGATAAGGGTCAATTAGTTAAGAGGCATCAGAATGCACAGGCAGTCACCTGGCCTAGCCTAGGAGTCAGGACACCTGAGTTTTAGCCCAGATTCTGCTGATCTGCTAGGTGACCTGGGGGAAATAAGGTAACCCCCTGTGACTCAGTTTCCTCACCAGTTAAACGTAGGATTTGAACTAAATTAGTGTTCTTAAACACCCACCTAAGAACTTATGCTAGTCCATGACCAAGTTTTTATTGGTGTATATTAAACTAAGAAAAATAAGAACACTCAAGGCAGTTTTTCATCACACTAAGCTGATCACATTCAAAGGATTACCTTTAATCTGCAATTACATCTGTCCTGACTTTTTGATGTTATATTGTCCTTGCTTTTAAGAAATGATGGGGATGGTAGATAGCAACTGCATCTTGGCAAAATACAAAAAATGGCAACTTTATAACAGCCCCAAAATTGTTGGTCTGTTTTTCTTGTTTTTTTTAACTTATTAGACCATAAAATCCCCAGACTTGGGAACCACTGAGCTAGATGATCTCAAGTGCCTCTTATGTGTAAAACCTCTGGCCCTACATAGTACCACTAATAATATTTTTGCTCTTGGGTTGCTTGCTGGAATGAGAACTTGATCCAAGACAATGTAAAGGAGGGGTTGCAGTCATCAGGGAGGGATGACTTGAGAAGGGAGTGCAGCTTGTGTGCCAGAAGAGGGGCAGAGCTGTTGGTGGGATGGGCCACATGGGGAGAAGGGTCCTGAGATCTAGAAACTGCCATTTGGAGGTGGAGATAACTTGAGATAAGGTTCTCCACTTTTTAAAAAATGTTGCCAAGATGCAGTTGCCATCTACTATCACCGTCATTTCTCAAAAGAAAGGGCATTATAACACCAAAAAGTGAGAAAGGCATGATCTCAGAGCAAAAGACAATCTTCTGAATGTAATCAGATTAGTGATGTGAAAACCCACAACTGATGGAAAGAACTCCATCTGCCCCAGACATAGCATGGTGTCCAGATGACATGTGGGGAGGTGACCCAGGAGGGTCCAACCAGACAGTGGGACTCTCTTAAGTCAGGCGGAGAAGGTGGCAGGAAATCTCAGAGCAGGCAGCTGGGGCTATGCCAGCAGGCAGGCCTTGAGCCAGTGTCAGAGAGGTTCTGCAGCTGGATGTGATCTTCTCATTAAGAATAGGGTTCAGGGACTTGCCTCTAGTCCTGGAGAGGGACAGAGGGCTGGATGGTAAGAATAAAGCAGGGCTTCATTCCAGGAGAACTTGGGGAGAAAACCTGGTTATCAAGCTGATGAATCAGGCACAGAAGTACAAGACCAAGAACCAGTTACTCAAACTGGGAGACAGGGTGAAGTTACAGTGAAGAACTGAAATGCACATTCAGAGTGAAACTGAGCTTTGGAACTAGGGCTGCTTCAGGGTCTCAAACCTGATCAGCTTATTCGAATCATCACTGCCCATGTTCCATCCTCAGATTCTGATATCATTGTTACAGGGTTGGTCCTAGGCTTTGGCATTTTTAAAAAAGCTCCCTTAGGTGTGCAGCCAGGGTTGGGAGCCCTGGGCTACTCAAAGCCTTTGTGGAAAGGATAGGATCTGAGCTGATAGGAAAGAGCTAAGATCTGGTTAGGTCTACAGATGAACACCAGGCTGTCCTGACTGTGGGGAAAGTAAAGGTAAAGGAGGAAAAGAGAGGCAGGTGGAGAGTAGTGAGCATGTATGCAGGAGTTGCTCCATGGCTGTCTGGATAGGAGCTCAGGGAGAAACTAGCTTGCTGAAAAATTCAGAGGTCTTTGCTATTCACTGGTATAAGCTAACACCCCCGTTGGGGAGCACTGGCTGAGCAAATATAGCTTTGTGTGTGTTAATTGCTTCAGTAGATGTAAGAAGCATGACAGGTATTCACTCAAGCAGAAAGAGAGCAGAATTTCTCAGATATCTTCCACTCATTTTATTCAAAATTGAAAGGATATTCTGCTGTCAGCTAGGGCATTCTGCTCTGCACAGGAAACCCAAAACCTTTATCACCCGCCAGAAGGTCTCAAGCTGGAAACCTGAAGAAATAGGTGTAGCACTGGTCATTTCTACTGTTAAAAGTCCAAGGTTGAATTTTGGTTTGAAACCATAACAATAAAAAGGTCAGATGGACTTCTTTTTTGCTTTGGTAGTTTGCCAAGTAAAGGAAAAACACCCCAGAGACCATTAGAAGAGCTTGAGAACCTTTTGGTGGGAAATGTGATATCAATTAACAAAAATAATAATAACAATAACATTTGCTGAGTGCTTACTGTCTTAGTCTGCTCAAGCTGTTATAACAAAATGCCACAGATTGGGTAGCTTAATCAACAAAAATGTGTTGTTCATAGTTCTGGAGGATGGGAAGTCTTAGATCAAGGTGCCTGCCCATTTGGTTTCTGGTGAGAGCTTTCTTCCTGGCTTATAGATGCTGCCTTCTTGCTGTGTCCTCATAAGGCAGAAAGAGAGAGAATCAATTCACTGATGTCTCTTCTTGTACGGAAGCTAATCCCATCAGATCAGGGCCCCACCCTTATGACCTCCTTTAACTTTAATTACTTCCTTATAGACCCTGTCTCCAAATATAGTCACACTGGGGATTAGGGCTTCAACATGAGTTTTTGGGGGTGGCGCAATTCAGTCTATAGCACTTACTATGTGCCAGCATTTTTAAAAGAACTTTATACATGTTAAATAATCCTCACAATCCTATGAGAAAGATACTCTAATTATCCCTATTTTACAGGAAAGGAAAGGGATGCTCAGAGAAGTTAAGCAACCTGCCCAAGGTCACATAGCTGTCAGTAATCTCTTTGAAATATCATGTATATGAAGAAATGAAGAGGCATAAACACTGCTAATACTTCCCCTGATCCTTGTAGAATATGTCCTCTTGGTTATGTCAAATTCCTTGAGGACCCTAAACAGCTAATGAGCTCTGACACCCATGATTAGAAGAGCTGTATTGGAAATATTTGTTACTTATACCCTCTTTCTTTACAGTGAACCAAAAGCTCAATTCAAAAGTACAATCTCACATTTGTTTGTAATACCATTAGGTCAGTTCTACTTCATTCAGATATTTAACCAATATTTTTTAAAACCTACACTTATTATCAAGCACTCAGACCTGTTTTCTCAAAGAGTTTAAGTGAGGAAGCCAGACATATTTATAAATAATTACAATACAGTGTAATGTGTTGTACATTGATACATGCAAACAACACAATGATAATTATAAATATCAAGTGTACCAAGAAATGAAGATATGGAAGCACTGCTAGCACTTTCCCTCATCCTTGTAGAACAAATCCTCTTGGTTATGCCAAACTCCCTGAGGGCTCTAAACAGCTAATGAGCTCTGACACCCATGATTAGGTTACCTAGACCTTGTACTTCCCCCAGTAAGTCCTCTTACATTAACAACCAAAACATATGATAATCTTATCATGTGCCTGGAATTGTGCTTAGTGCTTCCAATATGATATACCCTCACTGAACTCCTAGGAGTTCAGAAGTATTATCATTTCCATTTTTGAAAAGAAATCTGAGACTTAGATTAAGTAGCCTATTCAAGGACACATTGCTAAGTGAGTTCAGATCAAAGCCAAGAGTCGAACTGAGGCTTAACCCAAGGCAATCTGATTCTTGAATGCCCACTCAAAAGCCTCACAACATCCTCGGGTGTGCTCCATGCCAAGGAGTGATCATAGAAAATTCTGATCATCGAATTTTGGTAATGTCAGTACTCCATCAATTTCCTGGAGCAGTAACAGGGAAGGGATGGGTGGTTGTCTCACACGCCTATGTCTAAATTACTTATAATTGTTTTGTCATTTTTAGCTTGAGTACAAATGGGAATTTTTGCGATGAAAATTGTCTTGTGCATACTATTTCTGATAATTCTCATGCTTTTTGTGAAACCCCCTTTTGTATGCTTTATATTTTCAGATTACAAAAAAATAATTCCTTACAAATATTCCTTACATTAATTCGTTCCTTCAAAGAGTAATGAACAGGACTTGGCTTTTGCCTGAAAGAGCTCACAGCCACTCCTCTCCGTACACTGTAGACTTTCCCATTAGAAACTACATATATAAAATGTTCAGGAATAAATCATAAATGACAATAGTTATGCAGAAAAAATACCTCAATGACTGTCATATTTAGAACATTTCAAATTTCATTGTTGTCTATCTGGTCTAATATACCAGGACTGGTTCTCTGTGTCCTCTATGAGAAATCTTTAAAGTTAGTATAGAGGAGAACATCTTGTTTGGGCAGTAAGAAAAGGATTTCTGGTGCAGAATCTGTATCAGGTTATGTTGTTCTGAGAATATACTTCTCTCTCTCTTTCTCTCTGTCTCTGTCTCTCACATATACACACACACACACACACACACACACAGAGACACACACACACAGAAATCCTTACTTAGCTCATAATAGGCAGATACCTCTGAATGGGTTAAAAATAAACACAGGCCCTCAGGAAAAAAGAGGCAGAAACAGTAATGACAGTTTTGAAGTATCCAGTACCTGTTGTGACAGGAATAACAAATTAATTGGGACTATAACGGATTCTTGGTAAAGGTGAAGTAAACACACTTGACTGTATATTTTTCACCATCAGTTAAGTCTCAATTGGTTCTAAAAATAAACAGAAGACATTGAACAGTTTTAATGGATTCTGACACCTAGGTATTATGCTGTCACTCCAGTATAAATGAATCATAACTTTGGACTGCACCTAGGAATTACTACACATTTGGAGAAAATTTATGGTGCACCAAGCTTTGAATCATGATGTGATATCAAAACTAAAGTCAAAAGAGGAAAAAGGCTGGGCATAAATTATTATCCTCAATCCCATATGTATCTTCCAGTGCAACAGGTAAAGGTTTGAGGATTTAGGAATACTGCCAATAATTATCATGGGTGCTGAAACAAATGTATCCTTCTGAAAGTGGTTGGGAGTAAAAAAAAAAAAAAAAAAAGAAAAATTCCAGCAGAAGTCTAGTCTTGTACACGGACAGAGGTGTTTAATTTCTCCTTTGTGTATGTGTGTCCCTCTGTCCAGCTAGACTGCCTCCTCTTGAGGGTGTGAGCGTCTCTGCAATCTCAGGTACCTCTCGGGCCACACATTTCTATTTTCAATAAAACATCTGATCTTTGGACCAGTTCATGCACTGAATAGACTACTTTAGTAACCATAATCAGTCAAGCTCATTGTCTCCAGTGACGTAGGCAAAAACCTGTACTTCTTGCTTTTCAATGAACAGTTGGCATGGTCTAGACATTGCCTTGAAGTCTGTGACTAATCATAGAAGGAAGACAGCCAGAAGATATGCCACTTTGAAAAGAGAAATCTGTGAATGGATAACTTGATATTTTGAGACTCCAAATGCATCACCAGAAGATTGTTAAACGTTCGTGTATTTATTTGGTTGAAATATCAGGTTTTAAAGAAAACAGTGCCTAAAGATATCAAATTCAGACACCAGGAGAAAATTTTTATGAAGCGCTTTTACTGCATAATAGAAATAATAATACTGTACATTTATATGGCATTTGGCATTTTTCAAAGCATTTTCATCAATAATACTTTATTCTGTCTTCTGTAAAGCAATAGGGCTGGCATATTATGCCATTTTACAGGTAAAGAAATGGAGACAGAAAGGTTAACTCAATCAGTGAGAAAGTGGATATTAGAATGCTGCTCTTTGCTTGTTGGACCAGTAGACTTTCTAGAAGCTTATTTTTCTTACCTTTGGATAAGTAGAACAAAATCTAACATTTGCATACTGTTGTACAGTTGGGAAGACAGGGCAAGTAGGCTTATTCTCATCTTATAGAGAAGAAAACTAATGATCTGAGAGGTAAAGTGAATTGTCTTGACTTGTAAGTGGTAGAATTCAGGAAGCGAAACTCCTGCTTTTTCCAAAAGCCTTCTTCACATGCCTTGTCTACTGAAATCTAGAGTATTAAGTAGGGCTGCTTTCCTTTCTCCTAATCAGCTTACTACATTCTCATAGTTCCAAACAACCCTGTTAGTTAACTCACTGGGTTGGTTGATTTTCTCTGACTCAACTTGCAAAAACTGAGACCCTACATCCTGGAATGTTGGTTGAAGGCTAACCAGAGATAACCTTTCTCAGTTGGTTTATAAGTTGATTCCCTCCGATATTTGAAGAAAAAAATGCAAAGAAGGACCTCATCTTTTAATGTTAAATCTTTTAACTACCAAACATGTACCAGGCTATTGGAGACTCAGAGTAGACGTCTTGAAGTAAAGGTCCACGTGTCTTTGAGATAAATAGCTAGTCTGGGTCCTGGCTGGACCCAGAGGAGGAGACAAATACCATGTGTGGAGAGAAAGAGAAGGGTGAGCATCGAGTAAGTTGTGAGGAAATGGGGTGGGGTGGGGGTTTCGGGAGTAGAACCGACTAGAAAGAGGAGTGGAGGCCCCCCTAGGGCACCAGGCAGGCCATGGGAACTCCTCCCACCACCCTGGCCTTGCACACAAGTTGCTCTTAGGACACCGTTCCTGTTTGTTGGCTCATCGCTTCCAGGCTGCCATTTTGACGCATGCATCCTGAAATGGCATCTAGACGTTTGCGATGTTCGCTCGAACTTCTAGGCTTAATCCATCCCTTGTGGCTACTTGTGCAGTTTCAGTTTTGATGCAAGCCCCTCTACATTGACCTTGTACAGTTATAAATGTTTTAACACCCATAAAAAGGTAAAACGTGCGCTCCCATAAAGAGCAGCAAACAGAAAACACAGTAAGTAGTAGGAAGATTTGAGGCGGTGCAACACTGGTCTCTGTAAGGCCGACGATGCTGTGAGCTTCCACTGTATCCCTGAAGTTTAATGGCTGTGAATATGGTTATCACCGTCTTTTTAGAGGGCATTATATTAGTGTAACCGTCGGTAAGTACTGAACTCACATTTTAATTTCCACTGCGAAGGAGATCGTTTCCTTTGCTCCTTTAGAAAGAGAAACGGGGGCTTTGCAGCTTTTTTAACCCCCTGGAAAATAAACTGCAGATGCAGTATTCAGGGTCCACCAGCTTCTGAGGCTTTTGGAGCTTTACTTCTGTTAGGAAAATGTGCTGTTTATGCTCAAAAGCAAGTTTCCCGGTGTTTTTGTTTCTAAGATTAAAAAACACTGGAGAGGGAAAACAAAGCTTTTAAAGCTTCATAAAAGGTTGTGAGTTCACTCCTTTCTGTTTCTCAGGGTTATAAACACGGTTCCAGAAAAAGCTCCATCTCAGAGCTGAGAGACCAGCAGATATTTAAAGGGGTAGCACCTTAACTTGTCAATTTTGAGAATACCAAATGATCCTGGAGGTTTTTTATTCCTTTAATCAGCTGTAATTTTCAGCTCTGATGCTATCTGACAGGCTTCATCTCAACCCCCCTGCAACATTGCTCCTCTGGCTTCTTCTCTGGGAGATACATGTAAGGGGGAGTAGATCTGAAAAATGAACTGACAGCATAAATTGGATGGGACATCACCAACCTATTGTGCTGGTGCCACAGTTGGAGGGGGTGAAGGGGAAAGGTTGAAAGGATGCCTGCTTCATGGAGGAGGGTCAGGTGCCAAGACTTTTTACATTTTTTCTCTTTTTTTCTTTTTCTTTCTTACCTTCCTTCCTCTCTGCTCTCTCTTCCTCCTTCCTTCTCTCTCCCTCTTCAGTTTTTAAACCCATTTCTCTCCTTCTTACCCTTCTTTGGATAATAGGCACACAGATTTTGGAGAAAATGTGATAGGTGCATACACATATATGCATATATATGCACACATACACATATGTCCATGCATATATGCTCATACATACACACACAGACAAACACATACACATGTACACTCACAGGAGCATTAATATCTTGTGCATTGAACAATAAAAATAATAATAGTAATAATATATAATATAATAATAGTAGTAGCTTGATAAAATAGGGCTGTTTATTTTTATTTATTTATTAAGGGCTGTGTACCAGCCACCGTGGTCTGTGCTTTACAAAGCGTTGTCTCAATCCTCAGATCATCTCTATGAGGCTCATTTTACGGATAAGGAAGCTGATATAAACCCTGGTTGAGATGAAAAAGAGACCAGTTCCAGAGGTCCACAGCCTTCTGGTCACAAATGTCCCTGCTTTAAATTAATCCTACTCTCAGGTTTATATACAAGAGGTTATCCCCCCCAGACACCGACTTTCAACAGTTGCAGTTTGCGAGGAGTCATATAGGGACTGGTGGCCCTGTAGGGGTTGTGTCTCAGGTGCGAGGACTAGCGTTGCTCACTCTCAGGTCCAAAGGCACTTCTCCATCACTGTACCTTCATCCAGGTGGGGAGTTGGGGGGATATAAAAAATGTGGCCTAGGGCTCGGAGTGTGGGGCATAAGGACTGCCTGCCTTCCTATCAGGGATGCCAACAGGAGAAGGAGAAGAGGTGGTTCTGGTCATTCTTTCTGAACTTGCACCCTCGGAGGAGTCATCCCAGTGTTTCCAGGGCTACCTGTCAGAGTAGGAAGACCTGTGTCTATCAAGTTGAGATCCTAGTGCCAGTTTACATGTATGTAATGTAAGACAACCTTTTCTCCCTGCCTTTCTGCTTGCACAGGGCTTCAGGCCTTTCCTGGGTAAGGTATCCTAGCCTTCAGTATATCAGTACAGTTGATTCTTGAACAACGTGGGAGTTAGCGGTGCCTGCACCACCACCCTTCACCCCGGGAAAAATCATGAACAACTTTACAGTCTCCTCTCCTCTCTGAGGCTCGGCATCTGTGGATCCCGTAATACTGTGGTCCGTATTTATTGAAAAAAATCTGCATACAAATGACCCTCTCAGTTCAAACGTAGGTTGTTCAAAGGTCAACTGTACACATATCCTTAATTACTTCAAAGTCATTTTTAGGAATTCTGCTGTGTTTGAATAGTTCATTTTAGAAATGTTCGCTGCATTTCTACCTTAGCTTCCTGGTAGTAAAATGGAAATGTAAATCACTCCCTGTTTGGAATAGATGGTGTAAGAAGATACTAAGATGAAATTAATTTTAGTAATGAAATGGTTTTATGTATTTATAGATAGTATATTCCCATTTGATGTGATTTTGTCATTGTATAGTTATAATCCACAATCTATTTTATAGGTAAGTCCATGGGTATCATAAGCAGAATTGAATGGAGATATGAAAATTATACCTGTTTCACTTTCAATGATGCTTTCTCTCCAATCTTCATTCCCCTCCTCCTCCATCTCCCCACCACAAAACAAAACAGAAACAAACAACTCCCCTCCCCCCCAAAAACCCCAAGCAATCGATTAGCATTCCTGTTAGGTCTTTTCTAGGTTAAGTTCATACTTTAACAACTTGAGTACAAAGGTCACATCCAAGATGCATGTATTCGCATTATGTCACACATCCTGCTTTTCCTACACACACACACACACACACACACACACACACACACACAAAATCCCACAATGTTGTGCAATTTGCTACTCTTCATGCAGGAGTAATTCTTCCTTCTTATTGAGGAATCTCCCTCTTAAATTACAGTTCAAGGTCATTACTGAATCACTAGTTCCATCAAATCTAACAGTTGGTGCTAGAGACTCAAATTCTTTTGCTCTTTGCTTAATGTTTTTAGTTTTAAATAATACTGCATCTTCTAGCTACCAAACAATGTCAAAGAAGCAAAACATTATCTTGAAGATGTAGAATAATTAAGTGGCTGTTTAGGGTCTTAAACTTATAAAACACCTGTGAAATCTTATATAGGTGAGACCATCACACATCATGAAGAGAATTATGCTCTAGTATTATGCTAATTAACTACATCCCCAAATAGCTGGTCAAACTTATAACCCTTACCTCAGGATTAAAATTCTTGAAATAACTGCCGTGTTTATGGTTCTAATTTGGTTTGCAATTGATTCTCCTAAAAACCATAAGCCAGAAAAGTGCTTATCTAACGGACCACAATATAGCCTTCATGGAGACTATTTTAAAATTACTCTGGTGTCCTACAAACTTTGAGTTCTTTTGTTTTCATAAATTATGAGAGGGAAATGTCACCAGTGCTCAGCGTTGTGGTGCCCCGGTTCTGCTGACAGCTGTATGATGCGCACTCAGTGCGACTGGATGGGGGCTGAGAGTTTCATCAATAAATATGACTCTGATCGCTTCATGTCAACGGTCAAGGGAATGGCGTTTAGTATCTTGAAAACACACACTACTACCAGCTACATGTGGACTTGAGAGTTGAAATCCACAGTGAGGAGCCCACCTCTCTCTTCCCCCTTGACAGAAATTTCACTTTTTATCTTTCTCACAATTCTTGATGATAATCTGTTTTTAATACAGTCATATTTCTTACACTTTACCACCACATAAGGTTGCTCATATACTGTATATAGCACGTGGAAATAAGAGTTGGATGGAATATTGTCCATTACATTAGAAGGCGTATTTCACCTCCCAGCCAATTTTAGCATGGGCACGACCACTGCTTCTCTGAACCCCTAAAGACAAATAGATCAGTATTTTAAAATATAAGAAAAGCAAACCACAGAAGGCCAGGAAAACTAATTCTACGTATAGGAAGAATCGTGTGAAATAAATCTCAAGGGCATTATTTTTTTTTTTTTAGAAATCAATATTAAAACATTTTGTGTGTGAATTAATTTAAAAATAAACTGCAGCTCTCCTTAATAGCTAAGCTGCCCCACTTTATCAGTTTTTTTCATTTACCTCTTACCCTTTACCTGCAAATATCTCTGCCACGAAGGATATTTTAAATGGATGTTAGATCCAAATATTGTACGTAGCTAGCCTTTAAATTCATTAGTTTCATTTATTTTAAAGATGTATTTGTTGACATTTGCTTCTCTCACAATTTGGTAGTATAGCATAATATATAAAATTGACAGATAAAAAGGTATTTTTGATAAAAAGGTGTTTTTTTAAGTTAAGGATGCTATAATAGATATGGAAATCTACATACACTTAGTAAGTTTGGGTATTTTTATTTTTAGCCCACTCTTCTTGTTATGAAGCAATCCTTTTTAGACAATTCTTTGTCCATAAATGCACTGCTTGGAAAAAGTTTTAAAGTTAACATGAAATACCTAGGTTTAAAATGTCACACAAAAAATTAAGGTTATATCTCTATGCCACTAAATTTTTGCTTTAAGATTTTCCAGTGTTGACTTATAACATTTAAAAAATATCCACAGTCACCTTGACAGAATTTTCAGACTCTGAAATATGGTGTATTAATTTGACCATGAATGTTTCCTTAAACTACAAAACCCAGAAAGGCAGGAAATCTCGAAAGTCCTTGCATCTGGGAAAACTCAGGGTGGTAAGTAGGTTAACATGTTACTGAAACTATAGGGAGATACGGTTTTTGACACATGAATATTAAGAACAAGGTCTTGTAGACATTTAAGCTGTGTTTTTTACCCTTTTGAATCTATTTTTACACTGACCATAATTGAAATAATGTTAAAGTGTAATCAAAAGAATTCTCAGCAAAAATGTTGAAAGGGACCGATTTATGTGTAAAAAGATCAAGAAAGGCAGGCTAATTTTGAAAAAGCCCTATGCTCCCAGTATTAATTCTCAATCTCTGCAAAATCCATTTTATACTTACAATGACTTTCTCTTTTTGTAAAGGAAATACTTTTTTCCTGATTTATTGGCCAAACTGTAATGAGAAAATAAATTTAACATCAATGGATTGTTACTCCTTTTTTTTTTTTTTTTCTAAACACCTGGGAAAGAACTGGCTCCAGTTAATGCCAGGGCCACTTTATTTGTGTAAAAATATAACATGGTTAATAAAATGTTAGCTATGAATAAAAATGTAATATAGTGAAATACAAATATGGGTACTGCTAGTGTATAGTACTGTACACTCTCGTTGATTTCTTCAGTAGCGAAAAATATCTGTGATGCTCTCAGCAAATTCAGTTATATCAAAAGGTGTTCTTTAGGTGGTTTGGGAAGCTTGAGATTTCAGACTTTAATGCCTGCACACAAACTGACTTTAAAAAGCAAAGATTTGAAACAGATAAAGCAACATTTTGCCTAAAGTTCATTCATCAAAGGGCTGAATATTTTGAAAAGGGTAAAAGTACTACCAAACCCATCAGGGATAAGTAAAGGCTATATACTATAGATTATTTTAATCCCCCAGCTAGATATAAAAGGGATAATTACATATTTGTGGTTGAAGCCATGTGGTGGAAAAATCAATACAACTTTTTTGTATGACACTTCATTAGTGTGAAAAATTTTAAAAGCTGAGAAGAACTGCCTTGCAATTAAATGCCTCTGCTACTGCAGCTCCAGTAATGGGTTTGTATTATTATCTAGTTTATTTGAAATAGTGGTTGCACTATAGAAGTAATTGGAAAACATTGATTATGCACTTGTATCTGGAAAGCCTGGCAAATCATTACAGGGCCCGGCAACAGTTAGTTAGCCTTACTAATGAAGCACTAATTGCTCTAAGTAGGTTAACATGTTAGTGAAACTATAGGGAGATAATAGTTTAGAAAGTTCTGAGGTATTTTGCCAAACATGCTTTTTCATTTAATATTCCAGAGATAGAAGCTATGTGGGTTTTTTTCCTTTTGTTTTGTTTATGATGGTCTTTTGGAAAAAAAAAAAAAGTAACCTAAATGAAGTTCCACGTTCATCTGGCTTGAAATGACTGTTTCCTTTCGTGCTGTCTTCCTTTTAACTCAACCACTTTTAGCAAATGGAACTAAGCCACTACTAGCATGGCTGCCTTGAGCAGGTTTTTGGGTCCTGCAGTTCAGAAACTCCTGACGTATCTTTCTTGGTTCAAGGGCTTCATGATTCAGTCCATGCAAATTCTTCCTGCTGTTGAATCATCATCCCATTGTCCTATCTATATAAAACTATAATTTAAGAACTGAATATATATATATATTTTTTAAACTTGAAATTAATTTAATTAGTGGAACTTAATAGGGCTTTATTAGCAGAAACAGTACATTCCCCTACTACCATTCTTGGGATGTTTAGAAGGAAAAAAAAAAAAATCAGCACTGGAGAAATTCTTGCATATGTACACCAGGAGACAAACACAAGAGTGTTCATAGCAGCATTATCTGTAATAATAGTAAATAATAGCAAATTGTGTTATAGTCACACAATGGAGTATTATTCAGTAGGGGAGTAGGAATGATATTCAGGCACATACATTATGAATGAATCTTTGAGATAAAATGTTGAGTGAGAAAAGAAAGTTTCAAAAGACTGCATATGATATGATAACATTTTATAAAGCCCCAAATAAACAAAGCTAAATAATTGTAATATATATAATTACAGAGGAAAATTATACTTTTAAAAACCTATGACATGGTATAAATACCAGGTTCAGGATAGAAGTTACCTCAGGAGGTGTGGGATAGGGGCACATAGGAGTGTCAAAAGCATTGGTGGTTGTAAGCTTTTGAATTGGGTGGTTATTTTAATATTATGATTTATAATTCAAATTTATGTTACACATGTTCTTTTGTACATTACAACAAAACGTTTTTAAAAGATGAATATCTTCCAGCCCTTTAAAAATTACAGCACCTTGCCAAGTCAAATAACCAAGTCTACCCCCTCTGGTTTTCTAAGGAAATCAGAGAGAAAATGTTATTTTAAAATTGTGTTTTGTTTTGGCTAATTATTGAGAATATAAATGTAAAGGCTAAAGGTGAAAAAATGTTTTTCTTTAATTGAAAAAAGGAATCTATGTAGAAGTTTTAAGAAATACGATAATTCACTTTCGTTTATTTACAGTCTATTCATAAGTGAGTATTTCTCTTTTCCAGGCTTCTATACTCCTCTCTACAATGAGTAGAGAGGAGTTTACATCTGAGTAGCAGATTTATCTTTTGGGGCAATTAAGGAAACAACAGTGATATAAGGATTGGAAAGGACAAATTTTTGTCATTCTTACCAAAAATCTTCCTTATTTAGCAACACTTACCAATATAAAAGGCAATTGAAGAGTATAATCCCTGTAAGATGTCCAACAATGTTTGGAGGTCAGTGAGAGAGGGATGAGTCAATATTGTGTATCTTGTGTTCCTTGCCTGGCCATTTTTTTCTTCTTGTACCTAATGCAGATCTTGGCATCTAGTAAGCGATCAACACATACTTTTGAGTCAAACTTTTTGTGGTACCAATTTCTACAAAGATAGATACCCTGAAATATGTGATTATATTTGAATGCCAAAAGTGAACATTTACAAATAAGATGACAATGGCTCACAGAAGAAAAGTTCAGCTACCTAAATCCTTGAAATAAGTGAGAAAAACCCTCTTCTGAAACAAACCAGAGACTAGCGATGCTCTTGAATTTTCCTTTGTACTTTCAACATATAGTAGAATGGTATTATTTTGAGAAATGCAGCTCATGGGGGGAAAATGCCCACAAAAATCCTAAAGGGTCTGTGGTTCAATATATTTCCTTGACCTGTAAAAAGATGCCAAAGAATAATTATCTTTTAGAGATACCTCCTGAAATGTATACAGATGTGATAAATGAAACCTAGGGTTTTCTTCCAAACAGTGTGAGATGGGAAGTGAGAGGAAGTATAGATGAAACCAGACTGGCCATGAGCATGAGATGATATTTGTCGAAGCAGGGTGATAAGAACGTGGGGGTTATTACTCTGTCTCCTTTTGTATATTCAATTTTTTTTTCTACAATAGAAAGTTTAAAATACATGGGGACAGATTTACTGAATTTCTTATATGAAACTATTCTGTTAAATAGTACCTAGAACTACTCGTTCTCCCTCTTTGGGTTGGAAAAAAATGTCAGATTCTCATTCTAGCCACTGATTCCTCTGAAAAGACTCATTTGTTTAATTTAAAGTGACATTGGGTGGTAACAAACAGGTGCCATTAGTGATGCCAGTTGAAATGGAACTCTTAGCCTTCAATAGGGGTTTGTTCTTACCTAAGTGTTGATTTCTTTTTCCCGCTTGGCGTTATTGGAAGGTTCTGGCTGGGGTGGGCAGTTACAGAGAGGGGGTTATTGTTTAAATGTGACCCTGTTTCTAGTCTCAACTCAGATGGGAGCCATTCTGGTTGCATTCAACATTGCAAAGAAATGTAACAATGCTCTGAGAGCCGCGTTCTACAAAGCAGCTCATAATTGTAGATGGGGCATGTTTAGACTACTAAGGCAAATCATAAAAGTACAGCCTCGACCACCAGCTCCTTTGGCAGCACACGTTGTCCTTGGGCCAGGTACGCTTCTGGGCAGCCCCCACGCCACCAGCTGCGTGGAAAGCGCATCTGATGATTCCGAAATGTGGAAAGTGGTGTTAGGGAAGTATAAATGTGCATGGTGAACATTACCTGCAAGGTCTTTTATGTTAAGGAAATCATGACACCTGCCAATCTTTCAAATTCCAAAGGGTAAAGCATGAGGCCTAGTAGGCTGTCATTGAACATGACAGGCTTAATATCAAGTTTATAACAGAAAAAGGGCAGTCTTATTGTGTTTTATTCAGTTTTATGTTGCTGGGTTGGTAGGAAGGCTCTTTCTCTCTCTCTTTTTAAAAAAATCTAATTTATAACATTTGAAATACCAAACAGATTCTTTACATATCTCCTGAGCCCCTGCTCCTCTTCACTACCCCCTGTTTCTTCTTTAGGGAGCAACCCTAAATCCTTCCAATTTAGCATCTTTGTGAGGGCAGACAGTGGTGTCGGTTGAGCATTTCCTTCCATCGTTATAGAGCTGTTTCTAACTGCAAACATCTCCGTTTAATTACTGCTCTGACTGTTGCTATATTTTCACCCAACCTGCCCCTCGCTTGAGCCCATTGGGCTGAAGAAAGAATTACTCCCTGCGCTGGTCCTTAGCCCTGCTTGTTCGGATCTGTAATTGGCCCTGTGTTTTTGACTTTTTGCTAATAAGCAGCTTACTTTCTCTCCCCGTAGACTCAACCCACCACTTTTGTTTCATGAATTTTACAAAGGATTTTAATAGATGCTTTAGGCTATGCAAAATGTTATATGAAGGGAAGCATTAATGCAACAGCCTTGACACAAAGGACGTGTGAATGGCTGCTTATCATTACAGTCAGGTCTCAAAATTTTCATTAGGAGTTCTGGAGGACAAAAGAAGAAAAAAGTGCAGCTATATGAAGGAATATTAACCTATACTGTGTAACCAACTATAATTGCTTAGCATTTTACATTAACTCTCTTCAGACACAGCCTCTCATTATTTTTACACATGTATAATAACTGCTTATTACAGCGGTATAGTCCATGTCGATACACTGTGGATAAGGTTGTGTCAGCACTTCTAATATAAGACCCACTTTCATGGGTTTAAAACAGCTGTAAAATTTACCTCCAGACCAGAGATTGGTAATCAACTTTCCACCTGGAGAGGGAATTTTGTTTAAATTAAAAAAAAAAAAATCTGAGATACTTTCATTAAGAGAAAAAGTTGCTTGTTTTAAATTATGGACATAAACAAAATGAATGAACATGTCTAAGACAATTTTTGAATTTCTAAATATGGAGATTTACTTAAACACATTTTGAATTGTGCTTTTGATAAATGTAAATGAATTGATTTTAAACAGCACCAAAATTAAATACCACATCCATTAGTAAATAGACCTTATCAAAAATGTTTTATTCCCAATAGATTGCATTTTATACTGTGGTGCTAGGAACTTCATACGTATTTTCAGGATATAATCCATAGTTTTCATTGGAAAATGAATAAAAATATTTACCAATTTCAAGTGTTAGAGCCTGTGAAAAGACATTCACTTATATAACACCGTGCAGGTTTTTAGAACTATTCTGCAATTCTGTTTTATGAAAGTCCCTGAACAAACTGTTTTGACTAAGAGAAGGAGAGTAAGAATTCAGCAAAACATTGGTCTTACTTTGCTCTAAAATTGGGGACTGTGAAGAGTAAGTGGTAGATTTGTCATATGAAAAAATTGGTCTACTTGTAGGGGTTTGAGCTTCTGGCAGAAGTGATCCAAAGAATGATATTGCTAATTTTCGTTTACTTTGTAAATAGTCCAATTTTCTCGAGTTTTCCAGTTTTATACAAGGTAAAGTATTTTGAAGTCATGTTTAAATAATAACAACTGATCAGAGATGTATCAGCATTCCTCCCCCTCAAATGTTCCCAATTCACTTGTCATAAGTTAGATACATTTGTTTCTAAAGGAAATGAAAGCTACAAAAATAGCATATAATTTCTTAATGTTATGAGAAATTCTTCTTATGTGTGAATGAGAACTTATATGGAAATTTTCCCTTATGTTGGAAAAAAGCTTAGAAAAATATTTTGAAAATAATTCCAGCTATACTGGTTCTATGGCAAAAATTAGAAAGCTACCTTAAATATGTTATGTTTATGAATAGATCAAATCTATCAGACACCAATGGGATGAGATAGAGCTGTGTCCTTAATTCCACAAGCTTCTAGTTTTTGTCTGTTCCTTTTGTCCTTTTAGCTCAAATGAGAAGGCCAATCTTAGCTACATTTCTCAGACTTAGCCTATTCTCCGACATAGCCCAAGAACTGCTAAAAAGAAAAAAAAAAAAGTAAGAGACGTTCATTTAAAAGCACAACCCCATTTAGAATAATATTGGATTCTATAAAGCAACGTATTCTACTACTACCTCTTGAAGTGACAGCTTACAGAAGGTGGGAACATGGACTAAAAGTGGCTCTCAGCTCAGAGACATTAATGTTTCATGGTTTTAATATAGAAAGGAAGTAGCAGCTCTGTCCCTAAACTGTTGGAGTGAAGGGTTCCTGGCTGGCATTTGTGCGATGGCTCTTCTGTTTTGGAAAAGCTGCAACTTGTTAGTACAATTCCAGTAAACAGAGTGCTGGCCTCACATAGCTAATTAGCTGTGGCCCCGGCTTGCCTGTGTTATGTAGTGACAGTCGAATCGGAGATGATTGTCATCAGATATCACGGATGTTTTTGTCTTGCTACTCAGCCCAGGCAGGTGCTGGTGCAGTTTGGGGAAGGAGGCGCTGGATGCTGTTCAAAGACACTTGGTCTCTGGGTGCCTCAGCTGCCGTTTCCATACAGCTCATCACTCCTGCCTGCTGCGAGGAAGAAAGCAGGGTTAGGCAAGGGGAGTATCATACCTGTCGGGTTTTCCAGGAGGCAGTGATGCAATCAGTTTGAAAGGAGAGGTTTCAGAACAAAAATGTGTAACTGAAAGCTACTCAGGACTTTTTTGAGCCACCTGGGATTCTCAAAGATGACAAATGCTGATTCTTTTGATTCATTCCATATTTTTGAACTGAGTATCTAAGAGAGTTAAAGGAACAGATTTAAAGATTTACAAGCCACAATCAAGGATGTGGTAAGAAAACTAAAGCACTATACAAGAGGTGTGACTTTAACCCTAAAGCAGGAATCTGTAACCTCATAATCCTCCACCTCTCACTCTCAGCTGGTCCTTCTCACTCCACCCCCCATAAGCTTATAACACCCTCCTCTGTTCTCTGACCCCTCTACCTAGCATCTGGGTGTCCCTCAGAAGCAATGGAATTTACTCTCACTGGGGTTGCTGGTAACCTTCACTCTGACAGACGCTCAGCTTCCCAAACTTCTCTCAGAAATGAACGTTGCCACCCCCCAGCCATCATCTTTAAATACCCATCCCCCACCTCCACCTGGCTTCTCCAGCACTCTCTCTGCTTCCCCAGCTTCTTCTTGGGCTCTGTCCAGACCCTTCTTCCTTGTATTGTCCCTAACACTTGAGTCTCAAGGGGTTCCACCCCTAGTCTTTAGCTTGTGCCCTCTGCAGCTGCCATGTCCTAGGGTTCACACCTCATCTACACCTATGGCTTCAACCACCAAGTCCACTCTAAAGATGCCCACATTTCCTTTCAGAGCTCAGACCTAGGCTTCACATGTTTATCAAACATATTCACTGGATGTCCTGTGGGCATCTTATATTTAACTTGCTCCAAACTCTAAACTCATCTATTCTGTACCCAACCCCTTCCCACCCTAGGTTCTCCCTCTAAACCAGGTCCTCCTTTGCATTTGCCATCTCAGTGGAGACTCCACTCTTCACTTGGGTAACCTGAGTCAGAGCCTTGAAACCACTGTGGACCTCTGCTTCCCTTAGCTTCCCAAGCCTGGCTCTCAGGAAGCCTGGCTGTGTCCTCCTTCAAATCTCTAGAGTCATCCCCTCCACTCCATTTTCCCTGGTCTTTGTTATCTCCCTCCTGGGATAATTTTTGGTACAAATGCACCCTTCACCTGCATTCAGGGCAATCTTTCTAGAAGGCAAATCTGATCCTGTCATACCCTTGCTCAGAACCTTCAATGGCTCCCCAAATTTTGAGGGAAGCTTGGTCAGGCTCTCTTGGGTGGACCCAAGCCCCCCTTTCTGGACCTGCCTGTTGGTCTCCCCCACAGAACCACGGGCCGCGGTTTCCCCACTGCCCCCCTGCCCCCTGCTCTGGTCACAGGTCTGGTTATAAGTCTTCACGTGTATGTAAAATGCCCTTCCCTAGTCTGCCCACCCGAGTAATTCTCAGACTCACTGCAGAGTTCTCCTTTTCTAGGAAGCCTTTTCTGACATTTCTAAGCAGAAGAAAATGCTACTTCCTAACTGCTCCCAGCGTCACATTTTCAGATTTCTATAATAGCTCTAATTATATCCCTATGAATGTTAACATATCTGTCTACTCCACTTGACCAGGAATCCCTGGAGGGCAAGTAATGTTCATCTTTGTAACTCTTCATCTGGCCTAGTACCTGGCACAGAGCAAACCTTAAATATTTATTAAATGAATGAATCAATCAATAAATGCAAGGATGAATGAAAGAATGAATGAATGAATAGGAGTGTATTGCATAGGGATAGCTAGAAAGAACACTAATGTCTTAAAGGTTTCTTCAACTTTACACAAAGTGTTAGGGAACTCAGAGCCTATGTCAGGATGAGACGGCAAATATCAGTAATGATAATGAGGATGATGATGATAACCACCACCATTCATTAGGCCCTCACTTTGTGCTAGGTTCTAGGCCAAATTTACATAAAGTATCCTATTTAATCCATTTTAAGTCGTATAAATACAGTTTTCTCTCTCTTACAGATGAGGAGACTGAGGTTCAAGGTGACATAGGTAGTGAACAATAGAGTCAAGACATGAACTCAGGAATAACCTGCCTACATCAAAGTCTGTAGTAAAAATGCTAGGCTTACAGTGCCTACACTGTCACAGGTATGGTCTTGAGAGGTTTACACTTCGGAATTTAGGCTGTAGTAGAGCATGAAAAGGAGGTATGAAGAACACCCTTACTACTTTATGGTTAAATATAAGATGGAGGTTTTTACCAAAAGGTGGCCAATCTGTTACCTCAGCTAATTATGGTACCAAGCTATGCTGGGGGTTCTATTTCTCAGCCCTGGGACCACAGATGAATCCCTCACCTATGACAGTCACCTTACAAATTGCAAGCCTTCATTCATGAGTGGGGCTCAGGAAAATATTGGGTTTTAAAAAGCATTCAAATTGCTGATGTAGACTAGAATCCATGCCCAGGAAGTTCAGCAAAAATGTGGCCAGAACACTTGGTTTGCAAATGAAACATTTTCACAACCCACTTATTATTTGTTAGATGTGATTTTTTCACTAAATTAGTTGAATAATTGAACCCATGGTTATCGTGGCACTGAGTAGACAATCTCAACGGCACATGGAATAAAGAATGTGTGTTAGAGCAAAGTGAGAATGTGGGAGAGTTGGTTGAATTTAAAACTTCTGGTTGCCTGTAAATAATTGAAAGCCTGTTTTCCAACATTTAATTGGGTGAAATATAAGGGTCTTTTTATTAAAAAATTTTTTTTTGGAATGGTGAGGAAGTACTGGAAAAAATACGTCTTTGGCTTTGGCACTGAAAACATAAAGTTCTTGTACCTTCTCTCCCACCCTCTGCCTTTTCTAATATGTTTACTACATTTTTCAGTTTCTGGTTTGAACTTTAGTTTGTCAAGTTTCTGAATTACAAGGAATACAAAATTTCCTAGCAATTGAGGTAGATACTGACTCATTTTAATTCGAACCGTTTTGCGAGGCTCACTGAAAAACAACAATGCTCTTAAAAAGCCACAACACTTTTAAAAGTATAGTTAGGACCAGGGAGGACACTAAAGTCTCCTGATTTGAGTGTGAGTTTGTAAGTTTAATCAATACGTAATCTGTTATTTTTACTGGGGAGCATTTTTTTCCAGCCCTGTGCTTATATGCAAAAAAAAAAAAGGAAAAAGAAAAATATGTGTGGCCAAGGAAATAAGCAAAATAGCATAAATAAGCTAGTACAGATTTCAATCCTATATATAACCATATAGAATAATCCTTATTATAATTTGTACTTGTGGTACCTTGCAGTTTGGAAAGTACTTTTGTGTGTGTGTGTGTGTGTATGTGTATGGCCACATTAGGACAATAGGTTGAACCTATGAGGTTGGCAGATAAGTATCATTATCCCTAATTTAGAGAAAGGATAACAGTTTGAACACAATGAAGTGACTTTCTTGTGGTCTAAGTAGGTTTTCTGAAGCCTGGTGCCTTATCTCCCCCATAACCACACAGCAGCAAATGTGCATGTACCTGTCTGTGCTAAAAGCTGTGCTCAGAATGCAGACTCAAGTTCAATTCTGTAGCAGGTTAGAATAGTAAGCAAATTTAAGATTGTGCAAAACTTGCATTACTGGTCCCAAAGCCTGGTTTAATAAAAGCAAATCAGCCTTGATTATTGCCTAAGTAAATGAAAGTTTTAATTAAGCTCAGCTCCCTGGTTGGAAATAAAAGCCTGTGAAACGCAAACATACCTGAGGAATGTGAGCAGGCAGCTGTGAGCTTGTGACAAGGGTGTAGGCACATTTGTTTCTGTTTGCCTGGTGTCCATCTTGGGGACTGCAAGACAGTAAACCCTTAACAAATGAGGAATGGAGTAAAGAAGGAAAAAAAAGGGGGAGGGAGAAATTAAATGAGTGAATGAGAAATAGAGGGAGAAGGGGAAGGAGAGAGAGACAAACTGCATTCACTAATTGGCTGTGTTGAAGGTGAATATTAATGAAGGCATGGTTTGGAGAGTTGCCAATTTGTTCTTCCTGCCTTGGCTGTTAGCTGGCTGCCTTTCATTAGGTATGAATATATATCCACAAGCATTCGTACATAAGTCAACAGTTTTGTATACACCACCCCCCCACCACACACACACACTCAAAATGAGCTTCCTATCTAACACAAAGGGCAAGAGTAAAGATATCATCAAAGAGGATGATAAAAATACTGGAGGTAAGAGGAAACATTTCAGGTGAGAGTTACATATCCTTGAATAATTAGTATGCTGAAATTGAAACACACACACACACACAGAGTTTCCGTAAACTTGGAAAGTGTAGAGAGGTGACTCTTTTTGCTAAAATGGAGTTTAAAATATTTACTGAGATATGAAAGCTGCTCAAAGTAAGGTGCTTTCTACAAATCACAACAGGGGAGAAAAGAGCCCAACTTCTGAAGATGCTAGCCAAATTATGATCTGTTTCCAACAGAGGGATCCACCTTAAGAAAGGTCCAGAGAGCTCAATAGAAACCAAATACAGTAAAAGGAAGTTGGGAGTGTGGGTGTCAGGCTGTCAGTAATCTGACAGCTGTGGTAACTACCCTCTAATCCAGCCAGCTCCAGCAACGCTCTCAGCTGACACCACCAGGACTGACTGACAGCTGAGGAGCAGGCACTTTTTACAGGCTCAAGTGACATCCAGTCTATTAAGGCTGACAAGCACAAAGCAGAGATTTGCCCTGAATGGTTTGGTACTGAAGCCTAGTAAAGGGGTTATTTGAAAGGTCTTAGAGAAAGTGTCAGACTCCAGCTCAGATGATAACAATATTGTAATGATGGTACTGGACAATGAAGTGCTATGATTGCCCATATGGGCTGGGAAGACTGTAGCGAATGGGGAACGCTGAGAAGGGGCACACGCAAGCTGATTCTCCAAGGCCAGCGAGCAACCGTTCAAAGAATTTCCTTTGGTGGTGTGTTCGCTTGGGCCTTGGGGAGCTTCCCAAAGTTGCATATTAATTGTTTTGTTTGCATGGGAGCAGTGCGGGTGGAGAGTAAGCAGTAATAGAGGACTGGATATAAACTAGGCACCACCTAAAAGGAATGTTTGCCTGCCTTCGGTTCACTCTCTAGTTCATTGAAGAGACATTGAAAATATTTTCCAGAAGAAAATGCATGGTAATTTTCAGACTATTGCTCTGCTTATTAACTCTGGCTGAAAAGTAAATTAGCAACTGCAACGTTACCATTATATCATCATTGCTGTCTTGACTACACTGGCTTCCACGGGTGCCAGGCATGGTGTCAACAACACCACCCAGGATTTATTCACCAGGCTTTTTCTCCTATGGATAGTAAAATGAATTGTTTTTCCTAAGCAACTCTTCAGAGTTCTCTCTGTGAAATAAAACAAAGGGCAAGTATCATAATCCTGTTTTATTGATAGAAAACTGTCTCCTGTTGTCACTATGCACTCTTATTTGGGTGAAACATATTTTTATGTGTATATGTATTTGTAACCCATTTATTCATTGATTCCACACATATTGTGTCCTTATCATGAGACAGTTACTAAGGAAGGATATCCTGAGGATAGCACAGCAGCAAGGGAGCATGGTTCCTGTCCACACACTGCTTAAAATCCAGTGTTGATGTTCAGCTTATTGTACCACTATCAGCATGCCAGATGTTAATATATTGACATACTTCTATTCTGATAAATAGCCCCTGCTCTGAGTCCCCAAAAGTGGAACCCTATCTACTTCCCTCATCTGCCTCTCTGGGCCCTCCCTCATGACTTCTTCAAATCCACCATAATCCAGCAACAAAAGAATAAATAAATACCTGGTATATCAGGGGCCCCATGTCCCTGGCCCAGCATTCTACCCAGTGTCCATTCTGATTTCTCTTCCTGATTTTCACATCTACCAGTTGTGAAAGAGTTTAAACACCACCATTGGTGGAGCTCATACTTTTAAAATTTATCCCAAAATTTCAAACTCTCTTTCTAGATTTCTACATTTACTCTTTCAAAATTCTTCTCAAAAAGTTAAATTCTAAAAGTTTTCCCACATAGAACTTCTTTGGGAGTCCTACACTTAAGGAGAGTTGATGTTTGAGTGTGCATTGGTAATAAAGGATCCTTAAAATTTGTAACAAAACAAAACTCCAGCACCACCACCAAGAAACCAGAATTTGCTCTTGGGAATTTGGATTTGTCTATATGACTTCCATTTAAAATTTCTGATCTGGCTTGTCTCAACATTTCTCTAAGATTATCCGTGAAGATACCAAAAAAGGACTAAAATTTATAATACCTCCCAAATGTTAGCAAAGATAGTGATTATTCTGGCATGTGGGAATAATAACCTCAAAGCTGTAGCTCCCCCAGTGGTGCTACAATGAAAAACAAAACTGAGGACTTCACAGTGTTATGCAGCTAGAAACCAATGACACCTGCCATCAAAAAGGTAAATGGGGGAATAACATAATCTTCTCCATCTGTCTGCCCCATGATTGAGAAACATAAAAACTACACCAATCAAAACACTCAGCAGTCATCCCTTCATTAAATGAATGCCACTTTGTAAGTCATCTGATATCCTGTACTCCTGTCTACTTTCCCTAATGTGTCATTTGAGACTTCAACTTCTAGAAAATTATCAGTGAAAATAAGGGAAGAATGGAGGTGATACTTTTTATTTTGGGAGGCAAAGTACAAAAAGTAAAGTTTACAGATCAAAGCAAGGAAAAGAATACGGGAAGCAACGTGTAAAGGATTTTTTAAAAATAGTTTTAATTGTGTTAAATATCTTAAGAGTATAAAAGAATCAGGGAATGGAAAGAGAAAATCCTCTCTGCTCAGCATTGCCAAGTGAGATGAAAACCTGCTTAACATTAAAAACTGGTCTAGGAGTTTTGCATATTCAGCTTCGGGGTGGGGGTGTGGCAACATTGGAGCCAAGGGTCATCCAAATAACCAAACTGCTGACAAACACCAAATCTGAAAGATTGCTTCTTGTTTAAGGTTGAAGGAACAGAAAATCAAAGCAACATGAGGCCATTGAAAAGATTATTACATAACAGGAGTAAAGAATACTATCTGAATGATTGGGATAAAGATCAGATCTATGGAGATAATTTACTGTAAGAGTCAGAAGCAAACTCCTTTCACCTAAAAATTTTTGAAAAGAAACAAGCATGAGGAGGAGGAAAAGGAGAAGATGAAGAAATAGCTTCTATAAAAGAGTAACAGCAGTCTATTAGGGGAGAACATCTTAAGATAAAGAAGATGATAAAATAAGATCAGATTTCATGAAAATAAAAAGAACAATGCTAAAATTAAAATCCTTTTCAGGGAAACAACCTGCAGAAAATTAAATTACTGTTATAAGGGACAAACATGAAAAACCCTTTTGGAGAACTTCCAGTCAATAGGTCACCATAAGATCATGTTTTATCCCTCTTCTTTTTTGTCAACATCCCAAACGTAGAAATAACAGATAAAATATTAAAAATAATAGATGCACAAAACATAGTATACTCAAAAACAAGATAAATATTTGCAGACAAAAACTAAACAGAAGCACAATGCAGTCAGTAGAGCCAAAGGCACTAGTCTGCTGGGCATGAAGTCCAGAAGAAGTCAGAGACAACCAGGAATTTATATCCAAGAGAGACCAGAGCCAGTCCCACTATGACAAGTTGGGGACTGAGGAGATAATGCCAAGCCAGAAAAGAAAGATGAAGAAAGAAGATAGGATCAAAGAGGCAAGTGGGGCCTGGGCCAACCCTAATTAATGGATGTATCTGTTATAACCTTACACTGAGTAGACAACGTAAGATCTGGTTCTGGGACTTCAAGGCCATATGGAGGTTACAGAGAAAAATAAGTATGAGTGAGCACCAGAGAAAGGTGAAAGGTAAAAGCAAAAGGGATTGAGAGGAAGAGACATAAACTCACTTGGACCTCCTAGCTACAATTACAAAACACATGATTATCAGTAATCCAGCTAAGAAAGAGGACACCAAAATCAACACTCAAAAGAGGAATTCATTCCAGATTTAAAATGTAGAGTAATCTGAAGATAAATTTCAAGTACAGTATGTTTATGATCCTGAAAGGAACTAAGGAAGTAATAATGTAACAAAAAATAAATTATTAAACAAAATAGGCAGTATTGAAACAAAAACAAGTAGATTTGAAAGAGAACCAATCAAAATTCCAGAATTAAAAAAAATAAATATTAAAATATAAAACCCTGTAATATCAGGAAAAATTATGGAGTAAGGACCATTGAAAATTCTCTCCTCCATAAAAGCAAAGAGAAAACTGGCAAAAATGGTCAGACTCAACTTTTTTAGAACTCTGAAAATTAAGAAAAGGCTTGCAACAAACCAGGGACCATTTTTCAAGAAAAACAGTTGAATCTCGATAGGAACAATTGCCTTGTGGTGTTTTAATTTGCCGTAGTCCCATCCTCCTTTCTCCAGCTCTGTGACAGCCTTGAAAATCAACAGCCTGTAATCACAGTGAAAACTGACAGCTTGGCAGCCATTGGAGTGGGCAGAGCTTGTTCAAAGCCCTTTTCCCAGAGTATAGTCATTCCTCGACATTTCTGGTGGTTCCCTGGAAGACCACATTTGCAAGGCTCTCTTTATTTGACCTGAATCAGAGCTTACCCAGTGCAAAAATGCTTTTCCCTGGGGAAGATTGTTGAAAATAGTTACAAGTAATTGTTTAACTTCCTAACTGCCTGAGGAAGTGGGTTACAGTTAGTGTAAACTGTAAGACTAACCAAAAAGCTTAAGAGGGGAATGAAATGTCAATAGGAGTTTGAAAAACCTCAACATGTTCCTGGAAGTCTAGAAGTCCGTGTATAGGCATAGGACCATGCACATGCTTAGGAACAACCTGTGAAGGGTCTAACCACTCATCTTCGGCTGACCTTGAGGGTCTGCACAGCAGGAAGTAAAGACTAAGGCAGAATTGTCAACTGCCTGACTCAGTTTTGAAGATGTGCCCAAACACACACACACAGCCCCTTGGCAAAGGAAAACTTAGTGTTCTAGACATTTAAGAAAATCTCTGTCATTAGCTGACCACAGAGCCAACTGAGCAGAGATTTCAGTAGCCACATGACACATGACAAATAATATGACAAATAATATAGACTTTACCAAATTAGTTCAAGTGTCACTAAACAGAGAGCAACAACTTCAACAAGCAGTAACATCAAGAAGCCCTGGAAGGAGGAAAAAAATCTGATTTCTAGAGTTGCCACATTATAGTATTTAAAGTGTCCAATTTTCAACTAAAAATTAAAAGACATGTAAAGAAACAAAACTGTATGGTCAGTGTATGGCAACCAAAACAGAAAAGTAATCAATAGAAACTATCCCGGAGGAAACTCAGATGTTGGACTTACTAGGCAAAGACTTTAAGTCAGGCATTTTAAATATATTCAACAAACTAAGGGAAACCATGTGTAAAGAACTAAAGAAGATTATGAGAACGATGTCTAACCAGATACAGAATATTAATTAAAAGGTAGAAATTAAAAAGAGGAAAAGAAACTCTAGGGTTGAAAAGGACAATAACTGAAATGAGAAATTCACAAGTGGGACTCAACACCAGATTTAGCAGGCAGAAGAAAGCCTCAGCAAACTTGAATATAGATCAAGTCAGATTATCTAGTCTGAAGAGCAAAAAGAAAAATGACCAGAGACACACAGAACATCACTAAGCATAGAAACATACACATAATGGGAATCCCAGAGAAAACAAAGGAAGAGAAAGGGATGGAAAGGATATTTGAAGAAATAAAGTCAGAAAACTGTCCAAATTTGATGAAAAGAAATCTACATATCCAAGAAGCTCAATGAACTCCAAGTAGGATAAACTTAGATTCACATCTAGACACATTATAATCACATTGTTCAAAGACAAAGAGAAAATCTTGAAAGCACCAAGAGAGATCCCAACATGTGTAAGGGATCATCAATAAAATTAGCAGCTGATTTCTCATCAGAAACTATGGAATCCAAAAGGCAGCAGCATAACATATGCATTCCTGAAGGAAAAAAGCTGTCAGTCAAGAATTTCATATTCAGTAAAATGATACTATAAACATGAAGAAGATAAGAAAAGAAAAAAGTTAGAATTTCTAGATCAAAAAATAACTGAGAGTTCACTGCTATAAATATAAGCTACAGGAGTTTGTTACTAGCAGATGTGGCTTATGAGAGATACTACAGGTAATTCTTCAAGCTGAAATGAAAGGACACTAGGTAGTAATTCAATTCAACATGAAAAAATAAAGAACATTGGTAAAGGTAGCTTTACTGGTAAACGTAACTTACTTATGTAGGTAAGTGTAAAAGACAGTAATAATGCACTTTGTGTTTCTAATTACTTTTCCCCTTCTGATTTAAAGGACAACTTCATAAAGCAATAATTATAAATGTATGTTGGTGGTCACAACATATATGAAGATGTAATTTGTGACAAAACCAGTATAAAGGAGAGGAGTAATTAAGCTATATTGGAGCAGTTTTTGTATACTATTTAAATTAACTTAGTATTAATCTGAACTAGATTGCTATAAATTAAGATGTTAATGGTAATCCCCAGGGCAACCACCAAGAAAATAACTTGAAAATATATAATAAAAAAAAACAAGGTAGTTAAAATCTTACAGAACAAAATACCTATTTAACACAAAAGAAGACAGTAATGAATAGAGAAATTAAAAAGACGTAAGACATATAGAAAACAAGAAAATGGACATAAATCCTATTTTTTTTTTGCTTATTTTATTTTGTTAACATCTTTATTGGAGTATAATTGCTTTACAATGGTGTGTTAGTTTCTGCTTTATAACAAAGTGAATGAGCTATACATACACATATATCCCCATATCTCCTCCCGCTTGCATCTCCCTCCCACCCTCCCTATCCCACCCCTGTAGGTGGTCACAAAGCACCCAGCTGATCTTGGTGCTGAGCTATGTGGCTGCTTCCCACCAGCTATCTGTTTTACATTTGGTAGTATATATAAGTGACACTCTCTCACTTTGTCCCAGCTTACCCTTCCCCCTCCCCATATCCTCAAGTCCATTCTCTACGTCTGCATCTTTATTCCTGACCTGCCCCTAGGTTCTTCAGAACCATTTTTTAAAATTCCATATATATGTGTCAGCATACAGTATTTATTTTTCTCCTTCTGACTTACTTCACTCTCTAGGTCCATTCACCTCACTACAAATAACTCAATTTCGTTTCTTTCAATGGCTGAGTAATATTCCATTGTATATATGTGCCACATCTTCTTTATCCATTCAGGTGTCAATGGAAATTAGGTTGCTTCCACGTCCTGGCTAGTGTAAATAGTGCTGCAGTGAACATTGTGGTACATGACTCTTTTTGAATTATGGTTTTCTCAGGGTATATGCCCAGTAGTGGGATGGCTGGGTCATATGGTAGTTCTCTTTTTAGTTTTTTAAGGAACCTCCATACTGTTCTCCATAGTGGCTGTATCAATTTACATTCCCACCAACAGTGCAAGAGGGTTCCCTTTTCTCCACACCCTCTCCAGCATTTATTGTTTCTAGATTTTTTGATGATGGACATGCTGACAGGTGTGAGGTGACACCTCATTGTAGTTTTGATTTGCATTTCTCTAATGATTAGTGAGTGATGTTGAGCATTCTTTCGTGTGTTTGTCGGGAATCTGTATATCTTCTTTGGAGAAATGTCTATTTAGGTCTTCTGCCCATTTTTGGATTGGGTTGTTTGTTTTTTGGATATTGAGCTGCATGAGCTGCTTGTATATTTTGGAGATTAATCCTTTGTCAGTTGCTTCGATTGCAAATATTTTCTCCCATTCTGAGGGTTTTTTCATCTTGTTTTTGGTTTCCTTTGCTGTACAAAAGATTTTAAGTTTCATTAGGTCCCAATTTGTTTATTTTTGTTTTTATTTCCATTTCTCTGGGGGTGGGTCAAAGGGATCTTGCTGTGATTCATGTCATAGAGTGTTCTGCCCATGTTTTCCTCTAAGAGTTTTATAGTGTCTGGCCTTACATTTAGGTCTTAAACCCATTGTGAGTTTATTTTTGTGTATGGTGTTAGGGAGCATTCTAATTTCATTCTTTTACATGTAGCTGTCCAGTTTTCCCAGCACCACTTATTGAAGAGGCTGTCTTCTCTATTGTATATTCTTGCCTCCTTTATCAAAGATAAGTTGACCATATGTGCATGGGTTTATCTCTGGGATTTCTGTCCTGTTCCATTGATCTATATTTCTGTTTCTGTGCCAGTACCATACTGTCTTGATTACTGTCGCTTTTTAGTATAGTCTGAAGTCACAGAGCCTGATTCCTCCACTCCATTTTTCTTTCTCAAGATTGCTTTGGCTATTCTGGGCCTTTTGTATTTCCATATAAATTGTGAAAATTTTCATACTAGTTCTGTGAAAAATGCTATTGGTAGTTTGATAGGGGTTGCATTGAATCTGTAGATTGCCTTGGGTAGTATAGTCATTTTCACAATGTTGATTCTTCCAATCCAAGAAGATGGTATATCTCTCCATCTATTTGTGTCGTCTTTAATTTTTGTCATCAGTGTCTTATAGTTTTCTGCATACAGGTCTTTTATCTCCTTAGGAAAGGTTTATATCTAGGTATTTTATTCTTTTTGTTGCAATGGTAAATGGGAGTGTTTCCTTAATTTCCCTTTCAGATTTTTCGTCATTAGTGTATAGGAATGCAAGAGATTTCTGTGCATTAATTTTGTATTCTGCTACTTTACCAAATTCATTGATTAGCTCTAGTAGTTTTCTGGTAGCATGTTTAGGATTTTCTATGTATAATATCATGTCATCTGCAAACAGTGACAGTTTTACTTCTTTTCCAATTTGGATTCCTTTTATTTCTTTTTCTTCTCTGATTGCTGTGGCTAAAACTTCCAAAACTGCGTTGAATAATAGTGGCAAGAGTGGCAACCTTGTCTTGTTTCTGATCTTAGAGGCAATGGTTTCAGTTTTTCACCACTGAGAATGATGTTGGCTGTGGGTTTGTCATATATGGCCTTTATTATGTTGAGGTAGGTTTCTCTGTGCCTACTTTCTGGAGAGTTTTTTTATCATAAATAGGTGTTGAATTTTGTTGAAAGCTCTGCATCTATTGAGATGATCATATGGTTTTTATCCTTCAATTTGTTAATATGGTATATTACACCGATTGATTTGCATATATTGAAGAATCCTTGCATTCCTTGGGTAAACCCCACTTGATCATGGTGTATGATCCTTTTAATGTGCTGTTGGATTCTGTTTGCATCTATGTTCATCAGTGATATTGGCCTGTAGTTCTCTTTCTTTGTGACATCTTTGTCTGGTTTTGGTATCAGGGTGATGGTGGCCTCATAGAATGAGTTTGGGAGTGTTCCTCCTCTGCTATATTTTGGAAGAGTTTGAGAAGGATAGATGTTAGCTCTTCTGTAAATGTTTGATAGAATTTGCCTGTGAAGCCATCTGGTCCTGGGTTTTGTTTGTTGGAAGATTTTTAATCACAGTTTCAATTTCAGTGCTTGTGATTGGTCTGTTTATATTTTCTATTTCTTCCTGGTTCAGTCTCGGGAGGTTGTGCTTTTCTAAGAATTTGTCCATTTCTTCCAGGTTGTCCATTTTATTGGCATAGAGTTGCTTGTAGTAATCTCCCATGATCCTTTGTATTTCTGCAATGTCAGTTGTTACTTCTCCTTTTTCATTTCTAATTCTGTTGGTATGAGTCCTCTCTCTTTTTTTCTTGATGAGTCTGGGTAATGGTTTATCAATTTTGTTTATCTTCTCAAGGAACCAGCTTTTAGTTTTATTGATCTTTGCTATCGTTTCCTTCATTCCTTTTTCATTTATTTATGACCTGATCTTTATGATTTCTTTCCTTCTGCTAACTTTGGGTTTTTTCTGTTCTTCTTTCTCTAATTGCTTTAGGTATAAGGTTAGGTTGTTTATTTGAGATTTTTCTTGCTTCTTGAGGTAGGATTGTATTGTTTCTTGAGGCTAGGACTTGTTTCTTGTTTCTTGAGGCTAGGACTGATCAAAGGCTTAAATGGTAAACTATAAAACTCTTAGAAGAATACGTGCTACAATATAGACGAACCTTGAAAATATGCTAAGTGAAATAAGCCTGACACAAAATGACACATTTCTCTGATTCCCTTACATAAAATGAATTTGTTATGGCAAGAATAGAAAACTAATACAACTGCTAAAGCCAGAGTGCTATTCTATGCAGAATTTTTATGCTAGTACGTTATGATCAAGTACAACGAATTTTGTAGAAGTAATTTAATGCACTTTCTTCATAGTGTCCCAAATTCTCCCTCACACTTGAAGAGAACCAAGATTGAAGTATAGCCAGCTTCCCATCAAAAGGACGTGGAAGCAACTATCAGCATGTACCCAGTAGCCAAGGACCCCAGAGTTTAGCTCTGATCTGCAGCCTGAGAAGAGTCCTGGGCAACATCAAATAAGCTCAATTTCCTGCTTTGCCTATATCCAATTCAACACATTTGTCAAGTGTCTTCTAGTGAGGCCATTTGTCAGGTTCTAAAGAGTTTCAAAATTAGTAAGGCCCTGGCCTCAAGGAATCTGCATTAGTGGTAGGGGTGGATATAGATTTCCTACCATATGGTAAAGACCAGCCATTAAAATTTCAGCCGATATTTCCTTTGAGACACTTGAATAGGAATTCAGGGAAACCACATGTTTCTGGAAAATTTTCTTTCTCGTTGAGACTTAATAGTATGGATTATGGATTATTCCTTAATCCTGATGGAGAAGTATTTGAAGGGAGGAGAGGAGAGGAGGGAAAGTGAAGATGGAGGATGGTACTAGGTGCAACTTAACCAAGCACTTTTACAGAGACAATCAGAATTTAACCTTGACTTTGATTGTTATAGGCTGTGTCATTTGAGGCAATCCATGAAAGCCTTTCATGCCTACATTTCCTCATATAAAATGGGGATAATAATAGTACCTATTTCCTGTGATTATTGTGGGGATTGATTAAAGGGATATGAAGGGTGCCTGGCACAACTTCATAACTGTTAAAAACCCATTAGATCCCTCTTTACCCAATTAATTTTGGAGGCATTCTGATGAACTAAATCTGGCACAGTATGTTTTTCATTAGGACCCCTGCTTGGAGTTAAAAACTTAAGGCCTTTTGGAGAATTTTGAGATAGTTATAGTTCGTTGTTTTTTTCCTTGTATGTCTGGAATGGATCTCTAAAACTATAACTCTAAATCTTGCACTATTAGTAAAATCCTAAACATTTAGTATTATGAATATTGCTAATTAAGCCAAACACCAATTAAGCCATCTGATCTACCCTCGCTGGGCTTATCTGCCACTATCCTGTATATACAATTTTTACTTTTAATATGTTGGTGTTGACTCTCCAATACTGTGATTCAGAATGGTCCAGAGTTTACAGATCTTGATAAAATAATGCAAAGGTCATTAGCATTAGGACCAAAGCTTCTCTCTCATACATACCAGGAGGTTAATGCTATCTGTGATTCTAGCCAGTATGAATATTTATTGGCTTATGAAGTCATGGTGAATAACATGGAACTGAAAATAATACAGACTTCCCCAGTGACCCACCCCCTCTCCAGTGTAATTCTTGGTTCCAGAGACTCTTGACCATGGGAGGAAATATTCAACATAAAAGCAGTCTTTGAAATATGAGTTAGTTGACTCAGTGTGCTCTGAATTCACATAGATTTCTACATTTTACTAACAATGCCCAACCATTTAATTACCCATATTTTGGTCATTTCAGTTATAATATTTTCCCTTGATGTTTGTCTGCTAACTGTATTACCTGTGTAGCTGTTATGACCCATTTCACCAACTCAGGAAGCAAATTTGATCACATCTTATATTCTTCAAGTTAGAGTAGCTCTATCCCCCATTCATCAGAATAACAAGAATCCAGGATCCTTCTGAGGGCATCCTTCTACATTATCTAAGAACCCTGGGTATTGCCCCCAGTCTAAAGAGGCCAAGTCCTGCTTCTGGATGTCTCTCAGAAAGCAAACTGGAGAATCTGCCAGATGCCACAGTTTGAAAAAGACTTACTATTGTTGTTGGTCCGATACTCTGATGCATCTTTGTGCAGTGGTTCTCTTGCTGTTTCAGATATGTCTACAGACTTTATCAGTGCTTGGTTCACACTGACATGTTCAGCTCTTATTCTCAAAGCAGGTCCTCATTGTGCCAGAACCAGTCCTTCTCTGCATCTAGGTATTGCCACTGAGCCAGGAGGCCCACTCTAGAGAATTTCCCCCATAAGGATTTTCCTCTTGGGTTGTCTTCACTTTCTTTTCCTACAAGTAGACCTCAGCTGAAACTCTCTGAATCCAGCAGAGACATCTAAAGTTGTGACTCTCAAAAGATGGGAGAATGGTGGAGTTGGCAGTGCCACAGTTTCCTCCCACAAGGCTCCTTGATGTCTGTGACAATTTCCTCATTTTTCCCAGAATGAGCAGATCTATACACCAAGTTGTTATTTGGAGGGGCTGCCTTTGTCAAGCTACAAAAAGGGCCTGTTACTCTTTCCCCAGTGCAGCCAAGGCCAACTGCCTAACAGTTACATTATCGAGAGACATCTTTCCAGTGACTCTCCTAGAACAAGTTCTGTTGCAAGGCAACTTGCCATATCTATCTAGAAAGATTGCAGCAGATTTTCGAAGGTATCTTCTCCTGAAGGAAAGAAAAAACATTAATGTTCCAATTAGACACCGCACTATGCAAGGAATTCAGAGAAGAAAATTCAGTAAAGACAAGTTTTAAAGTTAGCCTGGTATCTATCTGATTTAGTCATGGTTCTGCCATTTACTAGCTGCGTGTGCTCCAGCCAGTAACTTCATCACACTGAGCCCATGTAATAGCTCAGTTAGGAAGTATCTGTGGCTTTAAGTAATAAAGAACTAAAAAATAATAGTTTAAACAAATTCAGATTTTTTTTTTTCTTCCATAAGAAGAAGTCCAAAAGTTGGTAATTGCAGACCCTGGCTCAGTAGCTTAACTCTGCAATTCTCATTTCTGTCATTTCTGTCATAATCACAAGATGACAGTTGCAGATCTAGCTGGCATATCACATTTTAGGCAGTAGAAAGGAGGAAAGAATGGGAAGAAAGAAGAGTCAGTGCTTGTTTCAGGAAAGCAAGAGCATCCCAGAAATCCCCCACCAACTTTGGTTTCCATTTCATGGGCCAGATTGTGTCTCATGAGCTCTCCTAAATTCAAGAGTCTGGGAATGGGAATTTCAGCTTTCTAGACTGTAAAGTATAAGGAGACACTGAACAAAGGGTGTAGAAATAGGTGTGGGATAAATCAACCTACAGTATTTGGCACACAAATAAAGATGTGAACTAAGGCAATAACAGGAAGGATGGATTAAAGTGGACAAGATTGAAGCTGGAGTCAACAGTGCTCTTTGAGTAACTAAGGGTGGCAGTGATGGGCAGGGCATAGGTCAGGAACCACATCTTATTTTTTTAGTAGCCTCCTGAAGGGTCTAATAAAGTTCTCAAGACAAAATGGACTGTCAAGAAAGATTGGTCCCCAAATGACGTTCAGAGTTGTGATTCTGTGGATGTATAGTATGACCCCAGACTCCTCTTCTGGGAGCCAGGCCTTGTGGAATAATGGGAACTACCTATTAGCCCTTGCTTGATTTTTAGCCAAAGTTTATGCCAAAATATTTAATTAGAGACTTTTTCCTGTTTTAGTTTAGTGCCTTTTTGTTAGTGACTGATTCAAACAAAAATTCACTCACTTTGTATTAAAAGACAGTTTTATGGCATAAACAGAGGATAGATACAGGGCCTGATAACCTCTGGAATCCTATCAGAGGCGTTGGTGAGTGAGCTTGATTTCCATGAGAGCTATTTGGTCAGTCTTTCGGAACCCCTTTTACATGGGTATCCTATTATTTAACAGGCACTTTAAATTGAGACCAGCATCCTGACTCTCAAGCAGCCCGGCTTTTATTGGAAGTCTCTGCCACGTTTAAACATCTTTAATACATTTTAAAAATAGAATTGTAAAAGGCAGCAACCAGACTTCAAAGCGTAGACATGTTGGCCAGAATTGTGAAGCTGGCGACAATTTTCGCTGGTTGTAAAGCTCATGGAGCCTCTTTCAATCCCCAGAACAATTGACAAGGAAGGGGGTCAGCATGCATTCCTCCTGAGTGTCTCCTGGATGGGCCTGAACAGACCAGGTGTGGGGATAGTTGGCAGGGAGGGAACCAGTGCACTTCAGGGTAGATGCAGAAAGCACCAACCAGAGTAATCAGGCCCCAGCAGAGCTGAAAGAAACCAGGCCAAACTGAAAATAAACAAGATGCAAGGAGGGACTGGCTACACTTTCTGAGCTTTGGTTTCTTGCATCTTTCCTCTCCTGCCCTGGTCTTCCTTCCACTGTGAAGACTTCAGGCATCCTCTGCCCTCGGGTAAACCTGACTCCTCTCTCTTTTTTGCCCCCATTGAACTCTGTATAGACACTTATTACATTCTAGTGAAATGATTTATTTACATATTGTATTCTGTCTCCTACTCTCAGCTCTAGAGAGACTGTGAGCACCTTGAAAGAAAGAGTTGTATCTTGTTCATCTCACGTGCACAACAAGTCGTGTGTATTTAAAGAAAGTTGGGTCTCTTGGGAGAATCTAGGCAATAAAATCTGGGCTGAGAGAATTATTAAAGAAGCTTGTTTGAGTTTCCTTAGCCTAAGGCAAAGGCTGTCAAAGTGTAGACTCTAAACCAGCAGCACCAGCATCATTTGGGAACTCTTTAGAAATGCACACTCTCAGGCCTGGCCCCAGACCTACTGAATCAGAAAATCTGTATTAGTCAAGGTTTTCCAGAGAAGCAGAACCAACAGGATGTTTATACCTATAGAAAGAGATTTATTACAATTGGCTCACATGATTATGGAGGCTGACAAGTCCTACGATCTGCAGAGTGAGTCAGCAAGCTAGAGACCCAGAAGAGCCTATGGTGGAGTTCCCATCCAAAGGCTGGCAGGCTCAAGACACGGGAAGAGCCGATGTCTCCGTTCAAGTCCAAAGGCAGGGGAAAATCTGATGTTCCAGTTCCCAGGCAGTCAGACAGGAAGGAATTTCAGAGACGTGTGTTTTAATAAGAGTTGCAGGTGATTCTGAGGCACACTGAAGTTCAAAAATCACTGATTTAAACTTTTCAAATCTCAGTGTCCTCATCTGTGAAACAATGCTAACAGTAGCAACCTCAAGGGGCTGTTTCAAATATGAAATTAGATGATATATGTATAGTGCTTAGTCCAGAGCCTCATACATATCCATCGCTCAGTAAAATTATTGAAGGGTGAATGTTATAACTTGGTTTGTTTCATTTTGCCAGATTAGTGACTTTGGGAAAGTATTCCCAGTACTGGCATCATCTTATGGCGCATTAGGGTTACTCACACAAGCGGTCCCTTTGGTTTATCTAAATTTACAAGCTCACCCAGCTGAGCCCTGTCCTTTCAGAGTCCTTGTAACTTGGCCAGAGCCAAGCACGAATCCTGTCTACCCCATTAGGTCCTATCCCTGTCCCTCAGGCACTAGAAAAGATGGATTTCAGAAAGCAATCACTATTTCTGCTGTGCAGGGAACAGTCTTCTAGGCCCATAGCTACCTAAGTGGGAAAGGAAAGAACCTCAAAGAATTGCTGCTCAAGAAAAAAGTTGAAGTGGAGAAGGCCCCTCAGCATCCTCTGACAGGACACAGAGGATATCAAATTATTCTGGAGCCCCTGTCCATGTTCAAATGGCCAATTAAGACATTTAAAGTTTTCCAGTTGATTTCCTCTCAGTCACAATAGTTTAAAACTGGTCAACAAACCACAACCCTCCTTAAGGGAAACAGGCAGCCCCCCCACTGCTTTACTTAATTCTACCAGGCTTCTAGCATTGCCGCCTCCCCACTCTGGGAAAATCCAATTTAATTCCTCTGTGTTTGCTGCACCAGATGAGCCTTTCATCCAAGACAGAAAACGTGAACCCATTTTCAAGTGGCGTCCCCAAATAGACTATTCATGAAAATGTGTGTGCACACGCACACATACACATACACACACTCAACAATCTAGAGCACATCTCCCCCTTTGATTATGAGCCACAGGGAGGGCAGAGACACAGTTTTCAAGGGCCGTGTCTGTTCCATACATCATGTGCAGGAAAACGTAACCAGGATGTAAAAGCAACTTCCTCTTTCCCAGAAGCTGCTCCCACAGAACGCTCCATGTGAGTTCTGCTGAAGCACCACAGGGGTGGTTGACAGCAACCTAGTTCCTGGCATTTCAGGCCCATGAAGTTCCTGTCCTTTCATTCTCAGATAAATAAAGCTTTGAAAACTATCATTATCACTGTTCTTTAAATGAGTCCCGTTGCCTCAGTGCTACCCCCCTCCCACCAGTTTCCATTTGTTTTCCTGTCAGAGCCTGGTCTTTGCAGCTAGTGTCTCCCTGAGCAGGGTGAAGATGTAGCACCCTTCTCTGCTGGGCTGACCCTCCCTGGAGAGCCCAGTGGAGGTGAGGTGCTGCCTGGTGGGAATTTTCTCATTAGCCCTACAGGCAGCATGTATTGCAGTCTGGTTAGCCTGAGGCTCTAAGCAGAGAACTGCAAATATTTTACTGAGAGAGGTGCTCAGAGTGTGACAACTAGTTTATTACCACTGAATCTGTTCTGTCTGAAACTGGCAGAAATGGGAACGGGGAGACTGTTCCCCTCAGGTGACTGGGTAGAAGGAGATCGCCAAGGAGAAGACAGTAGTTGAATCCTGATATTACTATGACTCAACCTCCATCAGCTGACTGACTACCTAAAATAAGTACACTGGAAACAAGTATGAAAAGGGAAACAGCTGAACAAATAATGTGAAGGCAGTAAGTGCCAGATTGTATCATTCTTGCAACAAAATATTTTTCAGTTGACTTGGTACTACAGGATATACAAAGACAACTGAGACATGGCCCCTGCCCTCATGATGCTTATAATTCAGTATGGGAAATAAGACATACACGAGTCACATGACAACCAACAGAAGTACACGAAGATCAAGAAGAGAAATTTGAACAAAAATATCATGGGAATTCAGAGATAAGACTTTTGCCTGGCCAGGATTGGGAAAGACTTCATGAAGGCCTTTTGTATGGAATTCAAATTCCGTTTGTATGGAATTTTGAAAATACTGTATTTCAAAAGACAAATATGAGAGACCCTCCCTGGTGTTTGTGTCCCAGTGTTGTTACCTTCCCAACTCACTTCTTGGCTAGAAGAGCCAGCCTCCCAGTTTAGAGAACACACAAGGCATTCCTTTCTTTAGTCTTCCTTGAAGCAAGAGCGTGGTCTTTTGACTCAGTGGTGAATGGTACTGAAGAGACATTGGATACGGGGCCTTTGGAAAGAGGTTTACTTCCTGATTAGAAAAAAAAAAAAGAAAGAAAGAAACTGTGCTTCCTTCCTGGCTTGAACGTTGTCAGCCAAGGATGTGAAGCTTGGAGTAGTGGCTACAATCTTGGTATCTGGGGGGAAAGCAAGAGAATTGGCAGGGAAAGCAATTTTCATCCAACACATAAAAAACCAATCCCAGAACTCCCTTTCAAACTTCTTTTTATGTGCAATGACAATTTTTTATTTGTTAAGCCACTTTTATTTGCATATTCTGTAACCTGGGGCTGAAAGCATCCTAAGTGAAGCACAAAGATTAGGGAAATTCATTCAGACAGGGAGAACATAAGGAGAAAAGAAATTCACTAAGGGCAAGAAGAGCGTTCTTATTTTGGCAATTGCTTATAGTATATGGACAGGGCTACCATGAAATAAGGTTGGAGAGTACAGGCCAAGTTCTGGAATAATTCCATGACTAGGATAAGGAACATGATTTTATTTTGAAGGCAGTGGTGGGGAGATGTGGAAGGCACTTAAGCAACTTATTGCCTTGGTCAGAGCAGTGCAACAAGAAAGTTAATGCTAGAGCTGAGATGTAGAGGAAGGCTTGGACTCGAGAGAGTCAGAGGTGGGGAAAACATGTAGGATTTATTTTGCAGAGAATCTAACTCAGGGATTATCAAGCACATCTTCACATTATTCTACCCTGAGGAGGTTTTAAAAAATACTGAAATCTAGATTCCTCCCTCAGAGCTACTGATTCAGTTGGCCTGGGATGGGAGCCGGCATGGTTTTGCTGCCGCTGCTGTTGTTTAAGCTCATCATATGATCTAATGTGCAGCCTTAGTGCAGCTGAACTGGGACTGTGGCAAAGGAAAAGGAGACAGACATGGGAGAGACTGTGGAAGGAGATGGATAAGATATAGGGGACATAGGAGAGGAAAGAGTCAAAGATCTCAAAGACTCCCTTCAAGATAGGATGACTAGGAGAATGGCAGTGCCATTTACAGAAATGGAGAAGCCAGGAGAAGAAGCAAGTTTAAGGAAGAAAAGTTCAATTTGAGAAATGCTGAGTTTGAAATGCCAGGAGCAAGCACTGTACTCTAGAGAGAACTAAGCTAAAATTACAGTTTGGAATCACCTACATTGGGGAATTACTGATGCTTTCAGAGATGGTGATTTGCCAGGGAGGGAATGTCAGAAGAAAGAAGAGGACCAAGGATAAAACCTCGAAGAACATTAAGGAGAAAGGATAAGGAAATAACACCCCCAAAGAGGATTCACTTTGGGGGGTTGAAATCTAATCCCTTTCATCCACTTAGACTAACATATTGATATACAGATACCTGGTGGCGATTAGACCTCAGGATATCAGACTGGCATTGTTGCAGATTAATTCAGGAAAGCTGTCCCCCCTTCCTATCTAGCAATATGCCTGAGCAGTAACATGAAGTTATCTGTCCTGCTTCTTCACAGTAGAAAAAATAAAGTGAATTTAGTATTAAACTGTTAAAAAAACGATGAGCAAAATTTTTAAATGATATTCTTAAATAAGTTTCATGCCTTTAAAAAAAATTAAACTTGTTTATATGCCCCACCAATGAGGCCACATGGTCTGATAAATAGCTGATTAGGGTTGGAAAGCTGAGATTTCCTCCTTATAAACACTTAAAAATATCTAAGACTCTTTCTTCATCTTCATGAAGAATTGGACAAATACAAATTCCAGACCTGTCCTATTGGTTGTGGTAGTAAATGTGGTAATACTTAGTACCAGTGAGCAAAAATATTATTGTGTGGATCATTGTTATTTAATGACATTCATATCTATCTCTTAGTTATTAGAATTCTAAGATATTTAATCTTGATTCAATTAATATTATTAATTATAATGTATCAATATCGTATAGATAGATCTATAATTTTCTTTTATAAAGACCCCCTTGGAACCAGACTGATTTAAACGGGGTAGATTCAGCCTGCCTCAGATTGTATGGAAATTGTTTCTATTATCTTGCTTTCCCTCAGCAAACCATATAATGGGTATAAAAGGTGGTGGTTAGGTTTGTGGGGTAATAGAGAAGACAATCATTGGCATATTTGTGAAAGTAGAGTTTCAGGCAGTGTCTATTAAGGTAAAGGAAGAAACTACTGAAGTTATCAGATACTGTCATACTTAAATTTAGTATGAATTCAGATTTCTCGAACTTTGAAGGAAAGGTCTAATGAGAAATAACTCATGGTCCTTCTTTTACTGTTTGGTAGTAATTACTTCAATGTAAAATGTTCACAAACCTGAACTTCTTCAGGCAAAATTTCTAGTTAGGTTTTCTATCTGGGATAAATGTACATTTGCTTAAAATCAGTCACCCAGCATCCAAAACACACATACACACACAAAGAGTCCAAAACACACATACACACACAAAGAGTTATGGCTACAGTGAGGGTTAATTACCTTTACTTTTCAAATGAAGTTGTGGTGATGTTTAAACTGCTGAGAAAAAGATAACTAGATTCATGAGTTTCTCTGGAGCCTTCTTATGTTCATGCATGACCTTGTAGGTCCTTTCCAACTTCATGAGCCTAGGACTCCACAATGAATTGTACCCGGAGTACTTTCACTGATATCTTAAGAGAAGCTTGGCTGAATTCCAGCTTATTTTCTACTTTCAGAAGTACTTACATAGTTTCATATAGTGAAATGCTTTTAGCCATTAAAAAATCACAGTTTTTTAAGGAAAATGAAAAGTCCCCCCCCACACACACAAATACCCACATTAAATACACGGTACTACTGTTATTTTATCTAAACATCTATTAAATAAATTCTAAAAATTTTGAATCAGTTATAATGGTTAGCTCTGGGAGACGGAATAATAGATGATTTTTAAATTTTCTATTTTATATTTTCTGTTAATTTCATGGAGCATGTAGAACATACTATGATGACAAAATTTGTTGATATATTGATGTAGTTTACCCATATCTTATTTATAATCAATAACCATAGATACTATGGGGAGTTATCACCACATAAAACACAAACACACACATTAAGATAGGGATAAAATCCCTGAAGAAACATTAATATTATTTTGAAAAAGGTCATATAGAAACCCTGAAGTCAACTTTCCCTGGGCTTGAACTTCACAGAGCAAAGACGGTAACACTTGGCTTGGGATATAAAATTATACAGATATTGCAGCTTTGTTTGGGTGACTTGGAAGACAGAGATTAGCAAAGGACAAGTTTCCATTTGGAAGGGACTTTGTTCTTCATAATTCATGAGTTGATTTTTAAATAGGCCTAGATGATTTTTCATCACTTGAACAGGGTTCTCTGTCAATCAGATGTCAGACACTCCCATCAGTGAAGGACAGGTTTCCCCAGCTGGTCATAACCAGACATTTTCAGGTGGGAAAAACCACATCACAGCCACAGGTCTGCTCTTGGGTGGTCTGCACATCTTCTTGGTGCTGAGCAGAGACCTTGTGAAGCAATAAGAAGAGATATTCTTCCGTAGCTGGTGCTAAATGAGTCTTCAGGTTCTCATCTACCAGAAAGAAGAAAAAAAAAGACCAAAAAATATGCCCCCCCATTCTTTAGACACAAAGGTAGGACGATTCTTCCATTTATTTCTTTCAGTATGGCCTTTTGTGACTTTTTCCTGTAGAAGTCTCCCTTAAATGGTCGCTTGATCCAGACATGTCAAGCACATTCTAGGGAAAGCCTCACCCAAGACATGTCATTCATTTACTGAGTCAAAATGGGTCCAGCTTCTTAGCACTTAGTGAAGAAAGACTTCCTAGATTCAGCCTCCATGATTTGGGAGATTCAGATGACAAAACTGTCCTGTGTAGATTGTTAGAGATGAAGTTTCAGAACCTAGCTAAGGAGGAGTGAGTTATGCAGGAGAGGAACATACTGATTAAACATCCACTGTCTTTGCCTCAAAGTACTGATCATGGTTGAATTTTAATATTAATTCATAAATTATGTGTTTACTGTCAGGCTCCCTGCTGAACTGAGCTTCATGAAGGCAGGGATTAAGTATTCCTTTAAGCTGAGCACAGTGTGCTGGGCACACTACAGGCATTAAAGAAATATCCACTGAATGGATAATTCTGGCCTGAATGAAAATAGTGGTCAGAATGGGAATAGTAAGCAATTTCATGTACAAGTAGCTATCTAGTTATCTAAATTACCAGAAACATCATACAGAAATCTCTGCACATGCAAAGTACCCTGTTAATGAGTAAGACGGGAGCCAAAAATCTTGAATATGTTTTCTCTGAAATTCAGTATGTAAACTTGAGTTATATACTAATCATTAATAATAATAATGATAATTTTTATCATTTCTGTCATCCAGGCCCTATACTAAGTATGTTGCCTAATAATCTCATGTAACCCTCCTAATGAATACCTGAGTTATCAATTACAGATAAGGCGATTGTGACTCACAGTGGCTAAGTGACTTGCTCAGTGTCCCACAGTTCTGATACCTACTCAGGTCTGTCCCACCCCAAAAGCCTGTATGCTTAAGCACAATGCTATACTCCCTCTCAATTGGATTTGCATTAAATATCGTACATTATTAAATATTTTACATTTATTCATTTATTCAGGAAACTTTTACTGAGTGTCTAGTATGTATAAGGATTGGGGTTTAAAAAATTGAGGTAAAGATACTCAAAGGGCTCACAGTAATGATGGCAGGAAGTCTAAAATTTTAAAGAAATAATTGCAATCCTGTGGTAGATCTATTTGCTAGATATGTGAACCACAGATGGGATACGGTCAGAAGAGGTTCTCAGAGGAGTTGACTTAAAATAAGCCTGGAGCTTGGATTTTGACATGCAGATAAAGATGGGGAAGGCAGTCAAACAGAAGGATCAAGCATGGCATTGCTTAAGTGCTGCAGATATTTGTCATGTCATGATTGTATCAGATGGTACAAGTTGCAGAGGGGAAGAGGGCGAACCAGAGCTAGGCTCCTCTAAGTCAGTGGTTTCCAAAGTGTGGTCCCAGGACCAGCACCATTAACACCACTTGGGAACTTCATAGAGTTGCCATACTTGATCCATACACCTGGTGAATTGGAAACTCTAGGCTGGGGCCCAGCGATCTGTAGTTTAACAATCCCTCCAAGTGAGTCTAACTGAGAACCAGTGGTCCAGGTCACAAGTAGCCAGTAGTCAGACAAGGCTCTATAAGTTTTTTCCGACACTGTTGCCTAGATAGAGCAAATTATCTTAGATTGTCGAGGCAGTAGGATTTTCTTAAAGGCAAGTGCAGAAGTCTTTTAACTAGATTGTTAGTCTTCAGCATTTGTTTCTGAAAGTAGCAGTTCAATGACCATTTATAAGGCATAGCAGAGCATATAGTTTCCAAACCCCTGTTTGTGATCTGCATGGGACCTAAAAATGCGCTCTCATCGTGGGCCATTATGGGAAGAAAATGAATTTGTATGATGCAAAAACAGTAGGATGGTTTTATTGCTCTTTATATGACGAGTTTGAGGAAAATGGCAAATAATACTTTTAGTTTATATCCAGCTATAACAACAACTTATTATTTCCAAACATTAAATTACAGTCTAGCAAAATGAAATAGACCACATGGTCACTTCTTACTAGAATCTTCTTCTAGTAGCAGTTTTTAAATGTGCAAGCTCAGCTAATTGAAAACAGAGAAAAGTTTTATTCCTCAGAGATTTTTGAAGTAACATCTGATGGCTTACAATACTGGTTGTACAGCTATTGGGCTGAGAGTGTCTTCATTTGGGCTGCTGACCTCTAAAGATGATTCAGTAAGCAAGAAACCTAGAGCCATGAACTCTGCTTTGGTAAACTCACCAGATAAAGATAAGCAAATAGCAAGTGAAAACAAAGTGAACAAAATTACTGAGACTGATTATGGCCAATGTCCATTACCAAAGTAACAAATCAAAAATGGAAACCCACTGTAATGGTTGTTTGTTGTCATGTAAACCAAACACCAAGCTGAGCAAAAGAGGTTTCTTTCTGTTCAACTCCTTGTTTGACATTGACATACGCATATCCTGTGGCTCTAACCAGGCACTATCCATCCACTGCTGCATATTCTCACTGTCTCTTGGCTTATCTAACTCTATCCACATTAAGACTCACTGCAAGTACGTGTCCTCTGCAAAACTACCCTTACTAGTTAGTCTGATCCAATAGTTCTGCTGTAGGAATTTCTATTTATTGTTTATACCAGTATTTCCCAAATTTCATCCAATTTTATATTACCACCTTTAAGAATTTTGTTATACCACGTGTTCTGTTGTTTACATGAATACTTAGTTTCTTTAAAATGATTCCCTTTTTGCTAAAAGAAATATATATAAAATTAACTTGATATTGATACTGTAAGTGGAAAACAAGCATTTGTCAAACAATAGAAGGCACACATTTAATACACATTGAATATATAGCTATTTAAGTAAAAAATATTTTACCCATGTAGCCCTTTAAATGATCTTGCTTATTTCCAGTTGTCTTACAATAGAGTTCAAGACAAATTCTATAATATCATATGGCATAGATTCTCAAAGTGTGGGTCCTGGACAAGCAGCATTGCAAACTTGTTAAAAATGTAAATTCTTGGGCCTAATCCAGCATACTGAATCAGAAACTCTAGGGGCAGGGCCTAGCAACTGTGTTAATAAGCCCTCAGATGATTCTGATACATGGGAGAGTTTGAGAACCACTGGGTTAAGAAATAGGTTTTATTGGGGAAATTCATATCTAAGGGTCAGCAAGAAGCAGCACTGGTTCTCTGTTACTCCCATCATCTCCCAGAGAGGCGCTGGGCCAGGTGCTGCTGGACACACAGTGGGTCTGTGGCTGGTGGAGGGACCTTGCCCCATTTTTGCTCTTTCTTAAAAGGCAAGCAGGCGAGCAAACTTGTCAGCAGGGAGACAAGACAGTTTGGGTTTTGGTGCAGCTATTTCCAGGAGTGGTCTGGGAAAACCAGCTACCCAGCATGTATGGGAAGTTGCATCCACCTCTGCCAGGGAGCAGGAGCCTTCATTCCCATGGAAAGCTAAGAAGCTCAGGTGTGGCCTCATCGTTGGAGAAAGGAGGCACTCCAGAATCCCAGCAGCCTCACTGAACATTCTCAGGCAGCTCCCAGGGCCGTTTTCAGGCATTCCTGCCCAGAGACACCCACTGCACACTTTGGGAAACACCAGCCTCTATCAATTTATATTGAGTTCTCTGTGGTATTACACTCAAACAGTTAAGTAGCTCTTCTATTGATATTTAGTTTCGAAAACTTCTTGTGTTTGGCCTCTAAGCTCCTTCCTTTGTCTTCTCCATGGTACTGAGGTGGGTATTTTGTAGGTGCCTGGTAAGTATTTCGAGCCATAACATTTTAGAGCTGGGAGGGAATTCAGAGACTGTTTAATCCAACCCCTCATTTTCACATAAGAACACTGAGGCACAGAGAAGTTAAATGACTTGGTCAAGTTCACACGTTTAGTTAGTAGCAGACAGGGTGAAAATCCATGCTTTGATCCTCAATGAGGCATTCTTCCAATATTCAACAATAGTCAATCAATATGGTCTCTGTATCAGATATGCATGGTACATCCCCTGAACATTACACCCTTACCAACATGTAGAAGCATAATATATGCGAGGTTTCTTTAAATTTACTACAATGCTCCCTCCTCTAGGAGTATTTACTAAGTGTTTATCTTGCCTATGGAAGAAAGTTATTTATAAGTAACTTATAAAGAGGACTTACTTGACCGGCTGAGATGATTTTTCTTCTGAATTACATTCTGATATGTATAGCTTTCTTGCTCTCAGCTTATTCCACTTGGAGCTATGCCTAGCACAATTTACGTCTATGAACTGCTGAACATCTAAGCAAATTAAGTGTCCAAAAAATCAAACACAAATTGTATCTTGGTGATTTATGCCTTCATAAAGCAAAACACATAGAGTGTGCCGAATACAGGCCAGATTTATAGCTCCACTGGTTAGAGAAAATGAATAGACATCTTCTAGAGAACATGTTGAGAATCGCGCATGTGTGTTTAATTCTTGACCATGGGGATTTTTCCCCAATGATATTTATCTTGCAGATCATCTTTAATGCTAATATGCAATGTAGGCTAGGAATGGGAAAGATATATAAGAATTCTGCATGGAGATTTAGAAGCTAGTTAATTTTTACCAGAACCCAGAAAAGGCAGGCAGTTGATCAACCCTGGATCTTCCGTCTCTAACCTAACACCTTCAGATTGTGGAGTCCTCTTATTAGTGTAAGCTAAGCAATTTGACTTAAATACTGGAAGATAGAAAGTGAGAAAAAGATCAAGAATGCCAAGAATAAACCAAAGAGGCTAAAATAAGACTCAAATCTCTGCTAAAATATTTCTGGGACCTCATGACCTTTACACATAAAGTGTCTGAGAGTGCAGGGAACAAGCATATGTGCATTGAAGTCAGAGAAACAGGTTTGAATCTCAAACTCCACTTACTGGCTGTGAGCACCTGTTTCCTTATCTATAAATGGGGATTATCTACTTCAAAGAAATGTTGTTTGAATTAATGAGATAGTGGTTGTGTGGTAGACAGCCTCTAAGATATTTCCCAGTGTTTCTCACCTCCTGGGATTCATGTGCTCCTCTCAGGTATGAACTGAACCTAGTGACCCCTTCTAGTTCATGGAATGTGGCAAAAGTCATGGTGTCACTTTCAAGATTTCATTTACAGAAAGACTCTGACTTCATCTTGCTTGCCCTTTCTTGCTCACTTTGAGCTCTCATGTTATGAGCTGCCCTACAAGGGACTCAGGTGGCAAGAATCTGAGGTACGCCTCCAGCCAACAACCACCGAGGAACTGAGGCCTTTGGTCCAGCAGTCTGGGACGAACTAATTTTTGCCAATAGCCACATGAATGAACTTGGATGTGGATCTTCCCAGCTGAGCTTTAAGGCAATAGGGAGTGAATACCTTGATTTTAGCCTTATAAGAGGCACTAAGTCACACCAAGATTCCTGACCCGTCAAAACTGAGAGACAATATTTGTTGCTTTAAGATGTTAAATTTTGGAGTATTTTGTTACACAGTAATAGATAACTAATGCAGGTTGTAAAGTGCTCAGCACAGTACTTGGCACATAGTACATTCTCCATAAAGGATGACTATTACTGTTGTTATTAATGGTTTTGTGCACATGAAGATCACATACTGATAATTTAATCACTCTACTTCTCTCTAGGCTTCCAAATAAGGTTTGGAACCACAAAGAGCCTTTGCTAATTTATGGACAATGTTTTAGCCTAAAATATAATGAGCATTACTCCTAGAAGAGCAGAGTTTCTGAAAGTAAGGTATAAGGCATAAGGTAGAATGTCACCTCTTGAGTTGAGAGTCACTATCTTGCAATTTGTCCCAATCCTGAGGTCCTCAGGGATAAATTTGTCCTATCTGAGCTGTAGAAGGGAGATACTTTTACTGCAATTCACTGTGGCTAAAATTTCAGGTAGCTGCAAAAGAGTCAATCTTGTAGAACCTGCTTAATTAAAAACCTGACATTCAGACCCTACAGTGTGTTTTCTTTTGGAGAAAAGCCACACTATAATTGAGTACTGGACAAACAAAGATATTTCAGTCCAAGGTCAAGTTGTTTATTGTTGTTATCAAAGTCAAGTGAAATTTACCGTAAAAGAATAACCAGAGATGTGGAAACAGATTTATTTATGTACAACTATGTTCATTGCAGCATTACTTACAAATATGAAAAAAAAAAAGGGAGACAGCCTAAATGTCCAACAACAGGGGACTTAGCTGAATGATATGTGGTGTGTCCATACGTTAGAATTCTATGAGGCTGTTAAGTATGTTTTATAGGACTATTTACTGATCTGGGGAAATGCTCATAAAGTATTAATAAAAAATGGATATGAAACAGTTTGAATGGTATGACCCAAGTTTTGAAGGAAGAAAAGCATAATTGTGTGCATATGTGTGTATGTGGGTGAATGAAAGAGAGTTTTCCTAGCTTTTTCTTTTTCCAACCTTCCTGCCTCTGTCCCCAACACACACAGTTTACTTCCATTTCCTGCCTAAATAAGTCTTGTTGCTCTTGCTGTTGTTGTCAGAAAACAGAGAAGGATAGGAAAGAACAAAGGAAGAGGGAAGGAATTTGCAGAGAGAGTAATTTAATTTACATAGTGTGGGAGGAGGGAAGGGAAAGGATCAATAGCAGTGAAGTGGGCTAAAGGTAGACATGGAGCTGTTGAAACTGTGCTTCTTAATTGCAAACCCCTGATACATGGAACCACTGGGTTACACTTTCACAGGATGACATAAGAACAGAAAAGACTGAGTGTCTGTATACCTTTGTTAGCCTCTAGGGGGTGCCCAAGACCCCCTCCATATCCCAATGCCGTTCTGCCCCAAAGGTGTCTAAATTAAAGACCAGAGGCTGGATATTGGGCCCTGGTGCCAGAAAGTTATTCTTCAATGTAAAAAACAAACAGTTGCTGTGGACCATGACTTAATCTTCAATTCATTTCTCCATTTTCTGACATGTAGTTGGTGCAATAAGGCTTGCAATGTCTTCTACATGGGAAGTGCCCTGCAGGGGAAGGCCCAGGGCACCCACCCGGGGCAGCTCAGCTCTAGGCCTCCTGAAGAATTTCCCTTCTCTTTGTTATGTTCTTCCTGTGCTCTTCTTTGCTTGTGGCTCCTCTTTACTCAACAGTTAATTGATAAACACTAGCAATGCATCTCAACTGAGCAGCAGTACCAATGACTGAGAATCTGGTCACATCTGGGGATCTTGATCAAACACAGAGTCTGATACAGTAGGTCTGGGATGGGGCCTGAGATTCTGAAATTCTAATGAGCTTCCAGGTGATACCACTGCACCTGGTCTGTGGATGACACCTAGAACATCAAGGCATAAGGACTGAGATTAGGCTGTGTGCATAGAGGAAATTGACCATGGTTTAAGGAGGCTGCCCCATCTGCTTTTAGTGTAGACCTTGGACTAAAGGCACAGAAGGAGTCTTTGAGGTTTCCATGTGATTCTATCTAGATCATCAGGTCTAAAGATTCTAAATGAGGGTGTAGCTTTTAAAAATTGTAATACTGAGAAAAAATTCTAATACTGAGTAAAGTGTTTTTGCCTAGAGGGCCTGCCCTCCATATTTCCTCCAGGAACTGAGGGCTGCAGTGGAAATTAGATGATTCCATGATTCAGTGGTTATTTTTACCATCAGCTGGTGGAATCATAGATGCTTTAAATTTTCTCCTTCATGCTTATTTTTTTCTTATTTTCTCTAATAAATATATATTACTTCTTAATTGAAAAAGAAAGGTAAAATTTCTTAACTGGCTTCTTATTGCAGAATCTCTTTGGTTTTATTTACAAAATGCAGATGATTTTGTTTCTTAGAAAATGACATGGTCTTCTTTTTTTTTTTTTTTTTTTTTTAATCTTTGTTTCTGGGAGCAGCTAGTGATTGGCTAAAGAATCAGGACAACAAATATAATGGTACTGGTCCGGCTTGAAAGAGAAAAGACTCAAGAGGAGTTTTCAGCATTATCAGAGTTAAGTCCATAGAGAACAGAGCCTGTTTGCTTTTTTTGTCCATTGAGGAAAGAAGGAAATACCAGTTTGTATTTTAGCAAAAGGATTGAGATTAGCATTGGAAAATCATTCCCTATTGGTAAACGTTCTTAAATAGAGAAGTGGGATATCAAGGGACATTTGTAATCTCTGTCCTCACAGACCTTTAAAAAAATCTATATATGTGAATTATCAAATTTTTAGATGCTGTGTGGGATACATAAAATCCCCAAGTGATATATCCTTCTCATATACCGTATTTGGGCCACTTCCATTTGCCAAAAGTAAGTGTGAAGTCAGAAGGTGCAAATTAATGCTAGTAATCACAAAAGAAAAATGTAGATAGAATCCCAGCTGCTATAAATAGCTTAAATAATGCAATCCAGAAGCAAATATAAGTGATTTTTGGTTAACCACAGGTTGGGATTACCCACACCACTGCTCTATTAGTACAGGTAATTGAAAATTGACTCTGTAATCAGTCCCTATTTCTTTTAATTCAGGTGAATTCCTCACCAGGTCCAGAGGAATACATTCTGTGTCCTCACAAAGCCCCTTGTGCCCTGAAGTTCCTTTGGTTATGATTTTGAAAGGTGACAGATTATTGACACAGAAAAATTATTCAAGGCAAAGAAGTTAAAATTTCCCCTTTGTACCAACATACTTCTATTAAAATTTAAGTAAACTTCTAATTTTATTGAATTAGTATGAAATCTGTAGTTGCTTTGGTCTTTCTGGGACCTTATGAAAGACTGAAAAAATAATACCATCTTCCTGTTTTCCTAAGGATCTGTATCACCATGTTTATGACATGCTGATGCCATCCTAATTGTGGGCAGTGGTGTATCATCGTAAACACTGACTCATCATATTCTCCATCTCATCACAGACCTGATGCTCCTGATCCCATCTAAGTGACAAGTGCCACCAGCAACCTGCCATCAAGGATAACATTTGAGAGCCAGCTTTTTCTGCCCACTCCCCCTCATATACCACATCCCATTAATTACCAAGCACAGCCCATACTGCCTCTTACATATCTCTTCAATCCATCTTCTTTGCTCCATCCCCACAAACACCTCCCTGGTCTGACTCCTTCTACAACTCCCTAATGGGTCTCTCTGCTTCCAGGCTCACCATCATCTCCCCTGATCCAATCCAGGCTATATATGTCAGAGAGATAGGTCTTTCTGTATCTCAGGTCTAATGGTGCCATGCACTGGTTTAAACCTCTTCAGTGAAAGACCACATGCTGTGTGATTTCAGAAGCCGAACATAGATTGGTGGCTGCCTAGGACTGGTGGGATTGGGGGAAATGGGGAGTGACTACTAATGGGTATGGGGTTTCTTTGGAAGGTGTTGAAAATGTTCTAAAATTGAGTGTGTTGATGGTTGGACAACTCTGTGAATACACTAAAAACCATTAAATTGTGTACTGTAAATAGGTGAGTCATGTTACATGAATTATATATTCCAAAAAAATGTTATTTTAAAAAATAACACAACTCTTCAGTGGCTCCCCATTGTTCTTCATATAAAGTCTGAGATTTGTTGACAGGATCCATGATGGTCTTAAGGATTTATGCTCAGCTTCAGCTTTATTCGTGCCCTATGCCCAAGTACTTTAACCATCTTGAGTTACTTTGGCATTACTTTAACTTGGCATGCTCTGTCTTGCCTCTGGATTATTGCACTTCTTGTTCCCTCTGTCATCCTCCCCACACCAATCCCCCCAACTTTCACATGGATAATCCTACATATTTTTAATGCTCAGGTTAGTTATTATTTACTCTAGGAAACTTCCCTGAATCTTGCTATTTTGATGCCCCTTCTGTGAGTTCCCTGATCTCTGTATTTATCATATGGGTGTGCATTTGCTTATTTTCTTTTCTAAATACTCTCTAACAGTAAGTTCAGTGAGATGTCAGGGACAATGTCTATTGTGATCACTCAGAGTCTAACACAGTGCCTGTACATATTAGATACTAAATAAATAAGTTGAATGAATGAATGAATGACATTCAGGTTTTGTTCAAAGGATAATATTTTTTTTTCCCCACCAGAACTGTGTTATGTGAAACTGACTTACTGAACAAATGGTATATACATGTTACTTCCATTTTTTCACCAGCTATATACTAGAAGCTCTTTGCCATTTTCATACCAAAAAAAATCCATCTCAGAAGTTATCAAAAGGCAGTTACCAAAGCCAATGAGTGATTTTTTCTTAGTCCTCATATTCCCTGACTTCTTTGCAGCCATGGATGTTGTCTCCTTCTTCTGCCTAAGCCAGTGGTTCTCAAAGTGTGGTCTCTGCTTAGACGTAGGGAATAAACATATGGATACCAAGGGAGAAAGAGGGGGGTGAGATGAATTGGGAGATTGGGATCGACATATATACATTACTATTTATAAAGTGGATAGCTAATGAGAACCTACTATATAGCACAGGGAACTCTACTCAGTGCTCTGTGGTGAGCTAAATGGGAAGGAAATCCAAAAAAGAGGGGATATATGTATACATATAGCTGATTCACTTTGCTGTACAGTAGAAACTAACTCAACATTGTAAAGCAACTACACTCCAGTAAAAGTTAATTAAAAAAAATTTTTTTTAAAGTGTGGCTCCTGGACGAGCAGCAGCAGCACTACCTAATACAGTGTTAGAAAGGCAGATTCTTAGGGCTTACTCCACACCTACTGTGTCAGGAACTCTGGTGCGTAGGGCTCAGCAATCTGTGGTTTCACAAACCCTACAGGTGATTCTTATGTACACTAAAGTCTGAGAACCACTGTCCTAAGCTAATTTGCTTAGGTAAGCTTGCCTTTCCCTTTCATAACAAGGGGTAGAAAGAGTGATCCAGATAGCAAGCTCCCATGGCTGCTCCTCAGCCAGGCTAATTCACAAAAGCTCTATCATTTCCAGCCTATGGTTTTCCTTTGATACAGTATTGGCTACCAGGTATTACATGTTAGGCAATGTGGATTCTTGAATGAACAGTTTATTTTCCCTGACCCACTCACAATGGTGGCAAAAACAACAGGTATACATTACTTAAGAAATTCTCAAATTCACAAACTCAGTATAACCCTTTTATTTATAACCCAAGTCTATCTTTTTAAAATCTTACCCTTTATTCTTTGTACAAACCCCTTGCAAACTCTTCCCCAGCCCTTCACAGAAGGTGGGGCTAGATAGATCACAATCTGCTCCATCCTTGATTATGGTTTATTTTATTTATATTTGGTTTTTCTCATTAGAATACCATTAACACAAGGAGACCCTGAAAGCAGCACCACCAGGTAGAGCAACCTATGCAGTTGACTTCAGCTGGACTCTTCTCCATGAGACTGAACGCTGAGTGAAATGATAGAAGTGCCCACTTCTACCTTCTTGAAAATTTCTCTTCCCTTGACCTCTGTGATGGTGGTTTTCTTCCTACACTGACAACTTTTATGCTGGTTCTTCTTTCTCCTAAGCTTCACTGGGGACATTTTCGAAGGTTTAATTAGATTTCAATCTTTAATCCATACACACTCTGTTTTGGAGGTGTCAGCCATTTGGCTATCGGGTCTATTTAAATGATTCACAAAACTATATTTCCAATTCTTCTTCCAAACTTCAAATCCATATAGCCAATTATCTGATGAATATTTCCAACTGAATGTTTTATGATTTCTTCAAATCCAACAATTTCTAAAGTCAAACTTATTCTCCCACTATTATGCTGGCATCTCTTTTCAGTTTGGAAAACTTAGAGTTACCCTGGAGCATCCTATTATCCATTTTCACTACTCTGGTCCTAGTAGATATCCTAATAGACTTCTTTCTTTGCCTTTGTTCTTTTTTCATACCCCCAATCCAAATCCGTTCTGTTTGGTGTTGCCATTTTACTTCCTTGCTTAAAAATCCTCAAGCGTTGCCCATTGTCTAAAGATCAAATCCAAAGTCTTTGATCTGACATTCAGGGGACTTTATGAATTTGGTCAAAACTCCATTTCCAACCTCAGCTGCCACTATTGCCAACGTAAACTCTCTGCTCCTGTCCAAATAGTCTACTGCTGTTAGCACCACCATCACCATCAAACCTAGCAACAGCAGCTAACACTTACTGAGAGTTTACTGTGTGAGGCACTATACTAAATGCCTCAAATTCTTCATCTCATTTAATCATAACTGCCTTGTAGGGCTATTATCATTCTCATTATGTAGATGAGAAAACCAAGAATTACAAAAAGTTAAGTGACTTGCTCATGTTCAAATAGCTAGTAACTGGAAGAGATACAAGTTGAATCTAGAGCTGTCTATGCCAATAGACTGTAAATTCTGTGAAAGTAAAGACTCTACTCTCCAGTGCTTAGTTAGTGTCTGAACCATATGATCAATAAATATTTTTAAATGGACATTAAATAATTTCAAATTGCATCCTCTTAACTGTTGTGATCCCTTATTCTTGAAGTCCTGTAAATATATCTTTGTTCACTCCTATTTTTATGCATTTTTTTTTTACCCTGTTAACTCCATTTTGAATATCCATACTGTCATCTCTGTCTTTCCAAATACTACTCCATTTTCAAGGTACTCATAAAGTCCTGGCATCCTTCACAAATTTTTACCAGTAAACCAGTCCTTTTCTGAATACCTTCAGAATTCTTTTCTTTCCTACTCATTTTATTTTCATCAATTTTGCCTTGTGTGATTTCTTAATTTTTTTATGTTTTTTCACCCAGAAGAGACTATGAGTCCCTCTAGAAGAGAGACTTTGAGCTAACTTTAAATAATTAGCAGAGTGTTAAATGAATGAATCTTTGAATGTCAAAGAAGATTAACCAAAAGTTTCTAAAAGGAGAAAGCAATTTACTCACAACTGTCAGTGATTCTCTGACATTTGAATCATTCTTTATTACTAGTAGTGTATAGTTAGGGTAATACTAATGGTGTAACAGATTTAAAAAAAAACACCTCCATAATTTCATTGGCTTAACACAATTGGAAATTTATTTTTCATTCATTTAACACTTAATGCAGGTGGGTGGCCTTCCTCTGCTTACTGATTTCATCCTGTGGTTCTGTATCCTGACAAGAGGAGGGACGGTGGGGGAAGAGGCCAAAGAAGTTTCACCCTCTTCTTATCTTTCGTTGGAAAGAACCAGTTGTATGGTCCCACCTAGAAGCAGGAGGTGGAAAAATGGAGTTTCTGGCTAAAACAGTACCATGAAAGGAGAAGGATAGATGGTGGTAGACTTAGCCATCTGTTTGTGAATATTTCTTATTTCCAGGGATAACAGTGTATATTTCAATCAACCTTTTAAAAAGCATAAATTTGATTTCTGAATTCCAGTCCCTGGCACTTTAAAAATTCCTAATATAATCCATAAACAGTGCTTTGGAAAGTACCACACAAATAGATGGGCATTCATGAATTTGTTTTAATGCTGTTAATTGTAAGGCAATATGCTTGTCCATTGCCTCTAAATCATACCCTAAAGGCAGCTGCAGAGGAATCAGTGATGCAGTAGAACATGCCTCTCTAATTTTTAAGGCATTTTATTTTCTCCCTCTAGATCATTGGAACCAAGCTGAAAACTTAACCAAATTACAGATGTTTAGAGCTTAGAAATAACCTTAGGGACCACCAAGTCTCACTAGTTCCCAAACTTTTCATCACTGAGGCCCTCCTTTATTGTTCTTTGACTACCTCCTCCAAACCCCATATTGTGAAAGATGTTTGCCTTTCAGACTTCATTTAAGAAATAAAAAATGGCTTCTATTTATTGAGAGCTAACTATATGTAGAAAATATGCAAAGTGCTTTATGATATTATGTTTAAATCTTAATGTTTATTATTCCCATTTTTAAAACGAAAAATATTAAAGTTCAGAGAGATGATGTTGACTTACCTAAGGTAAGCATAAGACTGAAAATTTGATAGGAAAGGTCATGGGATTTGAACACAAGTCTAACTCTGGAACTCAAGTTCTTCATCATTACCCTGCACTGCCTTTCTAACTAGGTAACATCTATTTCTCTGAGAGTTTTGATTAGCATAATTTGATAATATTTTAATCAAAATTAAGGAAACTGGGTGGACACAACCCAGGTGTCCAACAGCAAGATGAATAAACCCAACTTGATATATACATACAGTGGCATATTATTCAGCCATAAAAAGAAATGAAGTTCTGATACATGCTACACACAGATGAATCTTGAAAATATTATGCTGAGTGAAATCAGACATAAAAGGACAAATATTGTATGAGTCCACTTATATGAAATATCTAGAATAGGCAAATTCATAGAGACAGTACATTGATTAGAGTTCAGCAGAAGCTGAGGAAAAGGGACAATGGGAAGTTATTGTTTAGTGGGTACAGAGTTTCTGTTTGAGGTGGTGAAAAAGTTTTTAAAATAGTGGTGATGATTACACAACATCGGGAGTATAATGAATGCCACTGAATTATACCCTATAAAATGTTCAAGAAGGCAAATTTTATATATATCTACCATAGTAAAAAATGAAATAAAGAAATTGGATTTTTGGTTTACCTAGATAACCTTACTGTGTACCTAAGATTTAAGTTTCTCCGATTCTGTAAGTTTTTTGAAATATAAAATAGGTTTCACCTAAATGTTGTATCAGTGGCCCTCCAAGCACCCAGCCAGTCTGATGTAAGAACAATGACCAGCCTCTCACAATCACGCACTTAGATGATGGCAGAACAGAAATGGGTCTTCTGACTCCCAGTTACATATTATTCTACATATCAGGAATAACAAACAAAATGGTGTGTTCTATTAATCATTTTGGTAACCCCAGGAATCTTTTCAGAATCTTGGAATCACATTGATGAAATGGCTCCCTAGTTCTTTCCCCTGGCTGGAAGAACAGAGCCAAGGACATAACCACTTCTGATGGCACCCATCCCACCCCTCCCCCACTTGTCAGAAAAGCATAGAGGACACATCCTGGAGGAAAATAAGAGGGGAGATCAAGAGAAGCCATAGAAAAGGCCAATGAAAACAATCATAGATATCAGAAAATACTGGGGAGACGATGGGACAGAGAAGGGAGTAGATGGTGTCCTGTGCCAGGCCTTCCTCCTCTCTACGAAGGATGATGAGCAATTGGTGGGGAAAGCCACTGATTATTGTATAAGGTAAGGGACTTCCAGGCATTTAATTCAGAGGCTTCTGAGTTCAGAGGGCTTGGAGCTCTTCCAAGAGTTTCTCTCCTTCCCTCCCTCCGTCCTCACCTCTCGTAGTTGTTTTTCTCTTCTTTTTCCTCCTTGCCCTCTTCCTCCTTTCCCTTCTTTCCTCTCTCCCTCCCTCTTTCCTTCTTTTACCATTCCATGCTAGAGTACTTCTGTGCTTCAGAGGCACTATTCCTTTACTCATGCTGAGAGAAGAGGGTGTGAACAGGAGGGAGAGGAAATAGGGAGATGATCAAGAGGGCTATGTGGGTCTTTGTGTACAAGAGAAGGATAAAGGTACAAGAACACACAGGTATTCTAGCCACTTCCCTGTATTCCCATACTACCTCCAACTTTCCTTTTTTAGAGTTACTAGAGTTATTGCTTTAGGGTTACTTGTTTCTTTATGACCAAGCTTTGGTAATAGCCAACTCTGTCTTCCCTAATACCTTCATTTATTGATTTCTGCCCACCTGCCCCCAAATCCCATACTCTGAAAGGCCTACTACACTGTAAGCTCTGTAAGGGCTGGGGCAACATTTCAGTCATCTTTTTCCCTGGTGTCCAGAGAAATGCTGGATGCTCAACACATGCCTGTCAACTGAATGGGCGAATAAATAAATGTAAGTTGTCTGCAGAAAGCATTAAGCCATGTGGTTCGTTTTATGCAAAGCTGATTAAAAGCACGACAATAAGGAATATTTTAAAAGAGGAGCATCCCAAGAATCAGGAATGCTAGGTCCCAAAGAAACAAGGAACTTTCGAGTTTCTCTTCAGTTTCATGATGTAGTTTCACAGCATGGAGAGGAGGTAAGGCTTTGCTGCAGTCCTGTGGAATGATCAAGACTCAGTTTTATTTGTTCTGAAACTTTCATGAAGCTACCACAAATGGAGAATGAGTGGTCACAGGAGGATGAGGAGGTTAATGACCAAAATGGTAGACTTTTTCTAAATACAGAGGAAAAGAAAAGTAAAATTTGAAAAGCTGCTACTGGGGCAGTAGAGCACTTTGGTTATTTTCCAGTCAGCGGTGAAGTAAAAGGGCTGCTCTTTTGGAAAAGATCTACATCAATAAATCGGAAAACCAGAGTGGAGAGAGTACTGGAGAAGAATTGGTGGTGAACTTTACCTTGCTCATCATTCTTCAGGTGAGGTTTTGGTTCTAGCTTCGTCCCACAGGAAGCAAAGGGCTGCTGGCATGGGTGCAGTGCTAGGTCAGCTGAGCCCAACAGGTGTGTGAGCCCACCAGCAAATGGGCCTCATGAGACCAGCAGCACTATATCTAGGCTCTACCATGCCCACGAAGAAGGTCAGCCAGTGACAAATAAACCAGGCTGCCCCTGCCATCTTGCATGCCAAATTGGAAAGCCCTAGATATGCCTTCATCACAACCTCCACCCCCTTTGGTTTCCACAGGCCTCTGGATATGGGCTGGGAGAAATCCTCAGAAAGATGCTCACATTCTCTTTAGCCTACAGACCTGGGGGAGGAGCTGGGGCCCCGGACCTCGATGAAGGGTAAGGGAAGACAATAGGAAAATGATGCTCTAAGCCTAAACTGGCCAGCATGCCATTTAAAAACCTTTATTTTAAAAAAGAAAACGATAAAAGGAGACAGACACATGGGGTAGAGAGGTTTTTTAGAAAAATGTTCATTTTAGTGACATCTACAAAATACAAACCACCTAAAAGTAGCTAGTGAACCTCAGTTACGTGATGTTTTAACTCCACATAAGGACCAGGATTTCAACAGCACTGAATGCGCTAGAAAGCTATATTTCCCCCCTCCTTAGCCCCTTTCTAATTTTTATTATTTCAACTCTGCTTATGCCAGTCTGTTTGTAGAGTTTGGGGCTCTCTTTCCTAATGGTTGTGACTGAAAGTAGGGATTCCAGCCTTTCACTGTTTCTCTGGTGATAATGTCAAATGCCCCAAACATGGATTATCTCAAATTTCTTATCATATACAGATATAATGTGGGGGGAAATCATATTAAACTGGAAAAGAAGAACAGAGAATAAGAGAGGGTTAAAATAACAAACCATAATCTTCTGAGAATCGCATAGAGCTGCTTTTTGGGTCCATTCTGTATTATTTTTTTCCTGCCCATTTAAACGTAAACAGGCAAGCTCCATGTATCCAGGAAGCTTTTTCCTTTTAAAGCGCTCTTTAAACAGATACAGGATAGATATTTCAACGCAGAGCCCACATAAAATCCCATATTAGGAATGATACTAAACTTAAAGAATGTTGTAAAATGAGAATGGAAAAAAAATGTACAAAATGAATTCCTGCCCATTTACATGCTTTCCGTCAGGCTACTAGATACCAAGCCTCTGTCTTTGTGTTAACACTGCAGATTAGGTCAAGTTTTTACCCCTCTGAGCTCTTTTCCTGTAAATGACGGGTTTTGATGTGAAACAAGCAACATGTCAAAGCAAGTTGAAAGATGTAGGCATTTTATGCCATGTCACAATGACAGGCCGGTGAATATTTGGGCCATTAGGGGCTTATTAGTGAATAAATGACCAGATGGTTCAGTGATGCACGGAGATGGACAGAGCTGGATGCTCCTAATCAGCACTGTCTGTACTTGATGTCAAATCACATGACACAGTAACCCATGGATACCAAGGAAGAGTTACCATTAGCAAGTCAATTTGATATCTGGGTGGTGTAAACAGACTTATAACCACACTTCAGGGCTGGCTCTGTTTTGAGGCAGGAAAATACAGTAGAGGATTAAAAGGCACATACACAATAAACTCTAATTGTTTGATAATTATACAAAGAATTTCTATCTTAGTTCTTCCCCTTTATTCTTGAGAAAAGAATGATGCCTGGATGCATAAGAAAAGGGATAGTCAAAAATAAAAAGGTCGAACTGAGAATACATTTAAAATCTAAGTAAAAGACATATGAAATAGTAAAGTTGGGTAGAGTGGGCCATTAGTGAAAAGATGAAGGGCTAGCTCCTTACCTCGCTTTGCAGCGGTAGGTGAAAGACAAAGTTCAGGCACAGAGCACAAACTATAAACACATGTTACTTGTTTTTGCACACCACACACATATCTTCCCTCCTTGTCTCTAAAAACATTGATAGCCTAACAGCCACCTTGGGGTTTTCCCGTAGGGACGTAGAAAAGTGTTTTTGAAGAAGAGTGCATGGTTCTTTTTTCCTCATCATTTTCAGTATTCTCAGACTGACAAGTGTTCCTTCCACTGTGAACACCCCCACCTACTACGAAAAACACTCACTCTTGCAACGTAAACAAGGAACAGGTTTGGAAATAACTTGGGTGCTCTACCAGAAACTAGTGGGTCTGAGGGCACAGGTTCAATGCGTTATGCATCTCCGATGGAAAGTGTTGGCAGGCTTTTCCTTGCAAGACCACCAATTAAAGCAATTCAGTCTTAAGGAAGCAAGAACTAAAAGATATTACTGTAAATATTTTTCTTTTAATAATACCTACTGTTTGTATAGCATTTTTCATTTGCAAAGCACTTTATGAATATTGTATCTTTTTATTTTCTTTGTAGCCAAGTATTAGTAGTTTATTGATTAATCCTTCCTGTGCATCTACTGTGTGTGTCTACTTTGGGGCAAGTTGCTGAGAACAGGGGGAGCAAGGAGTGAGATTACTCAAAAAACTTAAGAGTTGCATTAAATAGGGTTTTTTAATGAGTACTATGTAGCATTTGATATTTACAAAAAGATTATATGTAATATGTATGTTATGAAAAACAGTTTTTAAAAATTGACATCTTTGACCCCACCAGCTGATAGAGGAACCAGAACATCATTAATATGATGTGTTCATCTCAGATGAGCACCCCACACACACACCTATCTATACCCTGTCTTCCACAGAGATAACAACTATCTGAATTCTGAGTTTATCATTCCCTTACTATTCAAAAATAATTTAACTTCACACGGCTCTATTTCTAAACAAGATATTTTAAAATGTACTTGTTTTATTCCTTTATAAAAATGGTATCATACTACATGTAGTCTCCTACATGTAGGAGAATTGCTTTTTTTTTTTTTTTTTTTTACTCAACCGTGGATTTAAAATTGAACCGTGGTGTTTTGCCTGGCTCACGTTCATTCACTTTCACTATTATGTTCCATAGTGTCACTGTTCCACAGTTGATGTATCCATTCACCTGTCTGTAGACATTTGGCTTGTTTCCAGTTTGGGGCTATTATAAGTAATGTGTTAAAGAACATTCTTATATATATAAACTAGTGTAGTTTCTCTGGGTGGAGTTTCTGGGTCATGGAGTAAACACTTATTCAGCTTAACAAGATAATGCCAAACTATTTTCCAAAGGTTTACCAATTTACACTCCTACCAATAATGTATAAGGAGCATTCCCATTATTCTATGTTCTTATCAACACATTATTTTCAGACTTTTTTTTTTTTTTTTTTACTGTATGCGGGCCTCTCACTGTTGCGGCCTCTCCCGTTGCGGAACACAGGCTCCGGACGCGCAGGCTCAGCGGCCATGGCTCACGGGCCCAGCCGCTCCGCGGCATGTGGGATCTTCCCCGACTGGGGCACGAACCCGTGTCCCCGGCATCGGCAGGCGGACTCTCAACCACTGCCACCAGGGAAGCCGCAGACTTTTAATTTTGCCAATCTAGTGGATGTCCATTCAGCCTTAACAGCCACCCTGAGAAGCAGTAATTATTATCTATAGTTTACGGCTAAGGCTCAAAATCACATAACTAATAAGTAGTAAAATTAGGACTTGAACCCAGTTCTCCAAAGTTCTTTCACTCTCCCACACTGTCCCTCTCACCTTAATCCCCATTGATTTATGCTCCGCATTTATAAGCACAGTTAGCATACAGGAGCAGTATGGTGTTCAATTTAGGGCTCGCCACTTGTTAGTTATGTGAGACAAGCAAATTACATAACCTCTCTGTGCCTCAGTTATCACATCTATAAGACAGTGGTAATAATAACACCTATTTTATATGATTGCTATTTATATATTGCATTAGGTTGCAAGGGTTAAACAAGTTGTTTCACACACACACTGTAAACTAGACATTTAAATGAACATGCACGAATTCCAAACAATAAAAAAAATTAAACATACACAAATTCCAGCCATTCCAGATAGAATTCAGTATATTTTCTCTCACCCAAATGCCCCCTTTCTTTTGAGAAAATGGCTTTTTCATTTGCTATCTTCCATTTCCATGTTGTAGGCTGGCAAACACATCCTTGTTTCATATGCATTTACATTAAAGCATTGAAAGAACCGTTTAGCTCTATCACCATGGTTACTTGATACCAGCACAATCAGTTTAAAAGTATTTTTTTAATAAATTTATTTATTTATTTATTTTTGGCTGAATTGGGTCTTCGTTGCTGCACACAGGCTTTCTCTAGTTGCAGCGAGTGGGGGCTACTCTTCGTCGTGGTGCACGGGCTTCTCATTTTGGTGGCTTCTCTGGTTGCGGAGCACGGGCTCTAGGCGTGCGGGCTTCAGTAGTTGTGGCTGGCGGGCTCTAGAGCGCAGGCTCAGTAGTTGTGGCGCACGGGCTTAGTTGCTCCACGGCATGTGGGATCTTCCCGGACCAGGGCTTGGACCAGGGCTCGGACCAGGGCTCAAACCCGTGTCCCCTGCACTGGCAGGCGGATTCTTAACCACTGTGCCACCAGGGAAGGCCCAGTTTAAAAGTATTTTAAAAGATGCATTTTGTAGGCTGGGTGATATCAAAAGTCCTTTAGAGTACTAAACTGAGTTTGTGTATATATATTCCTATGTGTGACAATTTAATGTTTTGTTTTCCTCATTATATTGTTCTAGTTTTTTTTTTTTTTTTTTTTGCGGTACGCGGGCCTCTCCCGCTGCGGAGCACAGGCTCCAGACGCGCAGGCTCAGCGGCCATGGCTCACGGGCCCAGCCGCTCTGCGGCATGTGGGATCTTCCCAGACCGGGGCACGAACCCGTGTCCCCTGCATCGGCAGGCGGACTCTCAACAACTGCGCCACCAGGGAAGCCCTGTTCTAGTTTTAATCACAATTATATCCCCAGCCTTGATATTCAATAAATGATGTTAATTAACTCAATCAATGAATGAATTTTATCCAGTCTTATTGAGATATAATTGACATACAGCACTGTGTCAGTTTAAGATATACAACATAATGATTGGACTTACAAATGTCATGAAATAATTACCAAAATAGGTCTAGTGAACATCCATCATCTCATATAGATACAACATTAGATATAGGAAAAAGCATTTTTCTTTGTGATAAGGATGATTAAATTTTTAAAAGATTAAGTGATGCATTTTGCTGAATTTATGTCAGTCAAATGCTCCTTTTTTAAAAGGTCTAAAATTTTTTGTCTGAAGTTCTTGGAGCGTTTTTTTTCAGAGTTTAGAATTTTTCCATTTAAAAAAATTAATACTGTATACATGCTACATATTATATGACATCCACAGCAGGACCTGGGTACAACCCAATAATCAAACACATTAAAATTTCTGAGTTAAAACATATGGATAAGCATTCAAAAGGGGGTTTTCAGGGCCCACAAATAGCATCACACTGGTTCAAATGAAGCCTGCCATCAACAGAGTTATGGAAATGCTGTGTTCACAGATTTTTTAAATTATAAAATTTTGGGTTAAAATTGTGAACCTATGGTTTTTTAAATGTGGAAATTTGAATCTGTAACTCCTTGATCTCATATATTTTATTCACATTATGTGCATCTTCCTCATACTTCATTCCTTGATCTCCAAGAAAAACTATACTAGTTTATGGTGAATTGTCACTTATTTTAATGGACCAGTGATTATCATTTTGCCCTGAGGACATAGAAATGTTCCACCTGTTCCTCGGAGAAGTATAGCTGAATCTTAACGGATAATGAAAACTATTCCAAAAATTAAGAACTTGGATTCTTCATTCAAGAGGCTTATAAATTATTTATTCACAGTTTGTTTTGGGTTAAATTGCTAATACTTCCAAAATACAATTTTTTTTACGTTAGAGGTTTGATTATCTTTCCTATAAAGGGTGTTCTTCTCAGAGAGGGAAATACGTTTAAAGCTGATTTTGGAAATCCATAAAAGGCAAAGTTCACTGTATTTTATGAAAACCTAAATAGAAAAAGCTCAGTTGTTTTCAAGACCGGAAGAAGGTCTAGACTTCAGGGTGTCCTCTAAGATGGCCACCTTAGTGATGAGATGAGCAAGAATAGTGTTGGGGAAGTCAGACAAGCAAGGCATTCAAAGTCCAGTCCTTCAGTACAGCTAAATTTAAATGAGCCAAATGTCTTAACTGTGTACTTCCAAGCTCCTGTGCAATCACACGCATGACTCTGCCCTCTCTGATCGTTCATCAGCAGGAACTGCAGGGCCAAAGCAATGTGCTCCTTTTTCATCTTTAGGTGAAACATGACTCAGATGACATCTTCTGCCTGACTGTCATGACCTGCACATGGTGATGTGTGCTGCCTCAGAGGTCCTATTGCCCATCGAAAATCATGCCTTCGACATTCATGAGCCCTATGCTGTAGGAAAGTTATTTCACCTCTCTGTGTCTCAGTTTACTCATCTGTAAAATGTGGGTAATAATAGAGCCTAATCCATGTGGTTTTTGTGAGGATTAAATTGTATTTGGTATGTGTTTGACTCATAGTAACGGTCATTTTCTATACACTATTATTACAAACTTATGCTAATTCTGAGGGCCAGGCACCTCCTCAGATCTTGGCAGTTATCTCAATAGTAGGCAGTAGCTTGTGGTAGAATATAGTAACACCACACAGTATGCTCCCAATAGACCTTCTGACACTTTCCAGCACCTTAGTTTTATTGCTAATATTATTTATCACTTAAGGCTGAAACAGTGGGTTAATTCATGTTATAATTCTTTCTTTTGAATAATATTTGCTTCATTATAAGTATCTCCAACTTACAAACAGACTGAGTCCCCAAAGTTTATTTGTCTGCGAGCTGTTTCCAGTTTGAAACACATTTTTCCATAGAGGCAATGTTTTAAAAGAGGTTAGGCGGCCAGGCTAACACAATAAAAGGCAGCGATGCGGGTGTCCATCCCCTGGGCTGGAGGGGCTCATACAAACAAAACGGCTCACTTAGGACCAGGGTCTACCTGCCCAGATGCTGCAGCAGGCAGTGGGGGTGGGGGTGAGTTGGTGGCTGAATCTTGGCATGATCTTCGTCTAAGAGAGAAAGAAATTGGAAGTCAGGGGAGAGGTTTGGTGGGCCCCAGCATCTAGTCAGCATCTCAGATGGGTGGGGCATGAGCTATGAAAGAGACTGCCACTATCAAGATGGTTAGAAACTTCTGGAACCTTGGTAACTTCACTGTTTCATTGCTCTATACCAGTTTCCTCATAGTGATTAGTAGGAAGCTCCTTAAAATCAAATGCTCTTGGAAGCCCACAAGGCAGAGGGATGAATACAGGATTATGTTCCACTCTAAAGCTGGCAGAGGGCCAAGAATAAGTGGCGGGGGTGGGGGAGGATGGAGAGAACCCCAAAGCATAACATGGGAGGTATCCATTATAAAGAGGAAAGGAAAGCAGGCTGCATGAATCTGTGTCACCGAACTGCCAAACGTGGTGTCCATGAGAAAACACACTGACTTCCATGAAGGATGGACTATATCTCCCTTTGTTGGTAACTTAAGAAAACAAATTGATGAGGTCACTTGAGACTCTTCCTCAGTAATATTAAGTATTCTGCCGAAGAGAAGAGTCTTACTTTGGTTCTCAACTCTGGCTGCATGATAGAATCACCTGGGACCTTTTTTTTTTAAACTCCCAGTGCCCATCCTGCACCTCAAACCAATTACTTTAGAATCTGGGACCAGGGCATCAGAAGTTTTAAAACTCCCCAGGTGATTCCAGTGAGCAGCCATGTTTGAAAACCACTTTAAATATCAACCACTCTCATGTGTCCTAAATTGAAGACTAACATGTCGTAGCCTCCATAGAGCTCTGGAACACTCCAAACTTGAAGCCTCTTACCCAAATTCCCATTTATAATTAAATAACCCTTACTCCAAAAAATCTGAGACAGAATTTTAAATTGGTTCAGTGAAGCTGAATTATGATTTCACATTATGAAATCACATTATGATTCCACTTGCTAAGAAAGTAAAAATAATTTTAACCACAGTGTTCATTAAATATGATGACAAAATACTTCAAACATTTTATGTGCAGACTCAAAAAACATCTTGGATATTAATTTGTCCCACCGTGTGCCAGACACTATTGCTGGATCCTGGGGATAAAACAAATACAAATATACATACAGCCCCACCAAAATGGTAGCTTAGAGTCAGTGACCATCGCAAGTTAGCAGGGAAAGCAGCTAGATGTGGACTGAGCCTGACCAGCGTAGACCCACCAAGAAACAAGGAGTTACACTTGTGATGACTGAGTCGCCTGTTTTAAGTTAGTATTTGTCCTGGGTCTCAAATATTGATCCCGTGAATGTAGTAGTTCTCAGTGGGTGTGGCAGTATCCTGACGGCTGAATTGTATTTACTAATGAATGAACCTCCGTTTGCAGTGGTTTCATGAGCTGTCCCTCTGATATATTCGCCTTTTATAGTTAGGCATGCTGGCCAGAGAGATGACTTGGTGTGTGCTCTACCATGCACATGGCTACTTGCTCACCGTCACCCACCCCTAGGACAATTGCCTCTGTTACCTGTTGTCTCACTAAATTACTCGGAATTGAGTCCTCTGGTGATCTGAATTTTTAGGAGGGAGGATTGGTGACTACTGCCTTCAGGGAAATCTGGTGTGATTAGTGTGTCTGCATCAGATCTCCTGGTTCCCAGTTGTCTGAAGGGCTTAGGAACTGAGTGTCTTACAGTACCGTAAATATGTCGTCTCTTTCTGCTTTGACAAGGTTAGCGTCTCTGGTGTCTACCAGCAGAATCCCCAAGCTTCCTGGAACTTGTGTCATTAACCATGCAGTGGAGTCTGACTGCAGGAAATGCAGAACACATTAAGCAGGCAAAACCAGCCCAGGTCTTGAAAGAGTCTCTGCGTAGAAAACCAGTGGCTCTAAATGATTCTGTTCACATGTCTGACATTCCATGCCTCTCTCCTGTGCATCGCTGCAGAGGATTCTAGCCACGTGAAACATGTACTTCCCCTTCTCCCGGTCCCCTCCCCAAAAAGGGCTCCTGGGAACCACAGGTTTCTGCAAAGATATGCTCTTCCCTTAAAGAACTGCAGATGAGAGGAGAAAGTATGCAAAAGACAGGTAGCAAGTGAACCAAGCAATTGTCAGATAAGTCATATTTCTACCGTCTCAAAGATCTTTGCAAGCATTTGCTCATTTAGAGAACAGTCTCATGGGCTAAGGGAGACTAGGAAGGAAACAGCCCATCAGTACAGAATATGGGGCTTTTCTGATCTATACAAGCAAGCACTAGCATCCTAGCCTTAAACCAGGTCTAAACAACTCAGTATTGTTGCTTCACAATAGATTCAGTGAAGCTGAATTACGGGATTTAACTGGTAACATTGTTAAAGGGATTTAACTGGTAACATTATAAGGTCCACAAAACCAGTAGTCGGGAAACATCATGTGCAGCCTGTCAAACTCTTCATAGTGGTGTTGGTCTTTGGCTGTTTGCTCTCATAGCCATTCTTGCCCTTCCCCTGCTCTGCTCTTTATCATAGGGAATTACGGGAACCACATCTCTGTGGTTCTCATGCCCTCCAGTTTTGGGATAGGTCCGTCTAGAGGCAGGCACTGGCAGAGGGGGAAAGTCAAGATGTTTCTCCTCCTCAAGATGTTTCAGGTGGCATCTCCTTAGCACTGGCCTCCTCCATGGCACCATTGCTGGCCAGACCTTCCCTCTGTAGTCCCAGTTCATCCTGGGCAGGCCTTCCCTCTGTAGTCCCAGCTCATCTTGGGCAGGCCTTCCCTCTGTAGTCCCAGTTCATCCTGGGCAGGCCTTCCCTCTGTAGTCCCAGCTCGTCCTGGGCAGGCTCACAGCAGTTCAGATCCACTGGGTGGCCCCAAGGATACCTGCTACTCCCTTTGTCCCACCAATCCTAGGAGACTGAATTCTTTCCTGTGCTTATTCATCTCTAGGTTGACTGTGTTGGGCTTCTCGTGGATTCTGTCACCTATGTAACCATTTCTTGCGACAGATTTCTTGTTTTGATGTACCTAGAGTAGTTTCTGTTTCATTGGCTTCTCTACTAGTTTATGGTTGTAATTCGATCATGTTATCTATGGTAAATCTATACCTACATTAAAAATGAAAAAGAATTGCTGTTATGGGCTGAATTGTATCCCTCTAAAATCCATATGTTGAAGCTCTAACCCCCAGTACCTCAGAATATGACTGTTACTGGAGAGAGTGCCTTTAAAGAGGTAATTAAAATAAAATGAGGTTGTTAGGGTGGATCGTAATCTCATTGTGAGGTGTCCTTTTAAGAAGAGATTAGGACATAGACACAGAGGGAAGACGGCCATCTACAGACTATCTACAAGGCAAGGAGAGAGGCCTCAGAAGAAACCAATTCTGATGACAGCTTGATCTTAGACTTCTGACGTCTAGAACTATGAGGAGATAAACTTCTATTATTTAAGCCACCGAGATGGCTTTCTGATATTAGCAAATGAATACAATTGCTTATCTCCGAAATTTGGGGTGAACTAGTTAACTCTAAGCCCCAGTGTCCTCGTCTGTAAAATGATGATAATTATAATACCTAGGTTATTATGAAAATTAACTGAGAAAAGCTTAATGTAGCACCTGCTGCAGTGCTTGATAAATGGTGGCTATCATTGGAAATATTCATGTATAAGTGTAACTTAAAATGTGCTAACAGTGTTAACTCTGGAGCCCACCTCACTGGATATTAAAAATGGTCTTTAGATTGGGTATACTGGCAAATGTCTCCACTCAAATTTTCCCCTAGATTCTTCTCTTGTCACTTCTTGTTTTCAGCTGCTATACTAATTGCAAAAAGATCTTTAGCTCTATCATCAAAGTTCCATTCTTTTTTTATATATAAATTTATTTATTTATTTATATTGTATTTTTGGCTGCATTGGGTCTTTGTTGCTGCTCACGGGCTTTCTCTGGCTGTGGCGAGCCGGGGCTACTCTTCCTTGCTGTGAGCGGGCTTCTCACTGCGGTGGCTTCTCTTGTTGCGGAGCATGGGCTCTAGGCACGCGGGTTTCAGTAGTTGTGGCGTGCAAGCTCAGTAGTTGTGGCTTGCGGGCTCTAGAGCGCAGGCTCAGTAGTTGTGGCACACTGGCTTAGTTGCTCTGCAGCATGTGGGATCTTCCCAGACCTGGGCTTGAATCCGTGTCCCCTGCATTGGCAGGAGGATTCTTAACCACTGTGCCACCAGGGAAGTCCCAAAGCTTCATTCTTGAAGTGTAAACACTATGCCTCAACTACAAATTCAATATTATTTTTTACTCTTGCTCCTGCCCTTCCATTATCTGTTCCTTGTTGCTTCTGATAACTCCATTCAAGGGAGGAATTGCACTGTGACTTTTCTGGAATGCCTTTGACTACCCACTGGGTCTGTTTTGGGTCAGCCAGAAAAAGCTTTCCCACTGGTTGCTGCCTAGAAGATTTTGCCCCAGGACTCAAATGCAGATCTTCTAGCATTGTTGCCTACAAATATTCACACCATGGAGATAAAAGGAGCCACCTACCTGGAACCCTCTGCACCTGTAGCTGAGCTCAGCCAGTTCTCTGGGTAGCAGCTTATCTATGTTGGCAGCTGCATAGATAAGCAGATCTTTCTCCTTCTGCAGTGATATGCCTAATAATATGAGGCACTCAGTTTCCTTTTCTGGATTCGTGAGTCCCAGTATGATACAAAAGACTAATTGCTACCTTTTTATGGGGATATTTATATTGTAGCAAGCCACTTAGTTTTCAACTAAAGGAATAAAGCTCTAACAGTGTAATTTGGGGCACTAAGTGATAGGGAGGATATTTGGGGCACCTCTAAGTAGAAATATTACTTTAAAATCAAATGATGAAGAAAATAATCGTTAAAAGTCTAGAGAAAGAATGCTTGGTGTTAGCTAAAGTTTCGGGAGAATGAGAAAAAAGTGGGTAATACCTTATAAAGGAGTATTTTTGATAGAGCCCTTCCCTCTCAACTGGTAAACCCAAGCTCGTGTCTTACATATACATGTACATAATGTTTATCATCACCAATTTATTATTAAATGTCTTCTGGGTGATTGATACTGTATGGTGAACTTCCCAGGGAAAGAAAAGGAAAAAGGAAAGTAGAATAAAAAGAAAGAGAAGCCTAAATCATTTTGATCCTTTCTATTTTAAAAGCAGAAATTTATCATCTTGTGATTTTTAACCTCCCAATGGTTAGTTGCCATACGGTACTAATTCTGCTCATGAAATGTGAAAAATAAATGTCAAACCTTGAATCACTATCATTAACCTTATAGCTACACAGAATATAATGTTTTTCTCTGTGCATCAGTTTCTGTTTTAAGGGCCAGGTGGTTTCTGCTAAATATCTAGCCTTCTATTAAATAATTTGCCTATTCCTGGGAAAAAGAGGTCCCAGAATTTTGTTTCTATGGTGTTTTCTCCACTTTCCCACTGGTATTGGACAGAATTCATTATGCTCCTTCCATCTTGGTATGACTTCAGAATTACCTACAGCCTGGGGTACCTTATAAGAATCCCTGCCTGGTTAGAACATTGGATCCCAGGCTGAATTCCCTAGCCAGATTATTTTTAAAGTAATACTCAAGAATAATAGAGTTGCTATTGCTTGGTTTTGCTAAGCAAACATACTTGATAAAATAATAAAGAAAAATATAAATCTACTTGTATAGGTCTGGGGAGAATCCCATTCCCAAAGATGATTTCATCTCTTCATAAAATGTATGCTTCATGGGGCTTCCCTGGTGGCACAGTGGTTGAGAGTCCGCCTGTCGATGCAGGGGACACGGGTTCGTGCCCCGGTCCGGGAAGATCCCACATGCCGCAGAGCGGCTGGGCCCGTGAGCCATGACTGCTGAGCCTGCGCATCGGGAGCCTGTGCTCCTCAACGGGAGAGGCCACAACAGCGAGAGGCCCGCGTATCGCAAAAAAAAAAAAAAAAAAAAAAAAAGTATGCTTCAAACATGCATATTGCTAATAAGATTTCAACTATCAGTAGGTACTGTTTTGTGTAATTTTAAATTTTTGATTGGCATACTGTTTTCCATAGCCTAAAGGAAAGATTTATGTTACGTTGCATAAAGCAAAACAAAGTGTCGTTCTTCAGTTGTGGTTGCCCACCCCCTCCACCTTTTCTCCCCTCCCCCCACTTCTCCATTCCACCATGGATGTGGTTTGGTACATTAGCAACAGTTGAGCAGTCTTAAAAACACAATATATAAACTCGAAAGAAAATATTAAATTTGAGAAAGTAACACATTTGCATAGTTAAAAGGACTAAGAAAAAACAGCCAGTGTTGCTGCTTCCAGTAGTCCTAAAAGTTAGTCAAAATCCGAGTAATCATTAGTTAAATCCATTTCACCTGTAACCTGCCTTCACTAATCAAGGTCGTTTTGATTTCTGGTACAAAAGACCTGCATGCCCTCCAAGTGGCATGGAGCCTAAACAATAAGATGTTTGCCTGAGTTGTTTTCCAGGTACTTAGAGTCAGCTATGTTTAGTTTGAGCTGAGCTGGTTAAGACTGGATAGGACCACCAGCCCTCCAGCTGGCTATGCACGAGTGTCCCCTTGAAAACCTTTTGATGTCAGAGGGCCAAAAACTCCACACTCAGATCGTGCTAAGCAGGTGCAGAGGCCTGTAGCTCAGTTACACCTGCACAGAGCTACAACAATTACTGCACCTTTTTCCAATCACCTTTCCCGGTGCTCCCCACTCCCTCCATGCCCCACACCTTTATTCTTTATTCCATAAATAACCCAAGCTCCTTGTCTTCAGGGAGGCAGATCTGAGACTTACCATCTCCTGACTTGGTTGCCTTATGAATACACCTCAGCATCTCAGTGTTTTGGCTAGCTGCGTGTAGGGCAAAAGGAACCTGGTTCAATAACATTAACACGTGGCTCACAATTCTATTAACTTGTACAAGAACATTGATTGTTTCTTGGCTTATAGTCATGGTCATTCATTGAATGGCAGTATGGCCTTGCTATAGTTAGAGAATCATTCAGTAATTCAATATCAATTCAATTATCAACATGTAAAATAAATAAGATACCAATAAAAATATAACACCATAGACTTATGAGGTGTCAGGAGATATTACTGGGCTCCTAATATAAGCCAGACACTGATCTTGCTTCATTTTTTTCTGATATCTCATTTAAATCTCATAACAATCCTTGAGATATGTGCTATTGTCTTCATTTTAAAGATGAAAAAGTGAAGTTCAGAAAATCAAAATAAATCAATACCTAAGGCTGGCCTCCTTACGTACTGTCTGGTGGTGGACCACCTCTAATCTGTTTCCTGGCTTAAAATTGTTTAGCAGATTCTCCTGACCTTTAGAACAAAGTCTAAACTTATTACCAAGTGTTTCAATGTCCTTCATGATCTGGCCTCAGTTACCTTCTCAAACAGCAGACCTTACCACCCCGAACCTCTAATTCCATTCTCAGTCATACTGAACTTCTTTCCATCCTTGAATATGATGTGCTTTCTTTTGCCCCTGGGACTGTTCTTATGTGTTCTGTGCCTAGACCACCCTGGAACACACCTCCCCTGCCCTCCCCCATACCCTGGCTAATTCTCACTGTTCCTCCAGACCTGAACTTAGGTATAACTTCCTCCAGGAAGCCTCCTCTGACCTGTTAGGTGACCCCTGTGAGATCCTATGGCCCATCATAGTGTCACATGCACTGCCTTGTAACTAACCAATCACTTGTCTGAATCCCTCCCTTGATAGTAAATTCTGGGGAGACAGGAACTGAGATTGTTAGGTTCTCATGGTATCTATCCTGGTGCCTTGTATAGAGTAGAGAAAAATGTTTATCGAAGGACTGGATGGTTAAGAGAATGACATTTGTACTTGAAGAACTTTGTTTTAATGACAACATAATAACAATACTGTGGCAACTGCTTCTGAAAACATACCATTTAGGATGGCATCTGGTAGTATGTTAGGGAACGTTCAAAGCTAAAGCACAGTGTGGCTTTCTGAACCACCCATTTTACTTGATGATAAGTAATTTAAAATATTAATTTTTAATAAAGTATAAATATGTTATACAAATATACAGTGCATAGGAAGCTTTATGATATCAAGATTGTAATCATTTGGAGGCAGGTTTTAAGATGGGCAGGTTTTAATGTCAAACTTCTTAACCTCCAAAGGAAACTATGTGCTTTGAGGAATATTTTAAGTTAACAGTTCTGCTTAATCTAGGGAAGTCTAAGGAGAAACATAAAAGCTGCCTTCACTTGGTTCAGAGGCTGTCACCTAGAAAAGGGAGCAGATGAATTCTTAGAAATGCATCTTTAGAAAAAAGAACCAGGGCCGTTGCACAAAAGAGCCCAGATTCAGCTCAACTTGAGAAAGAACTTCTAGGTTGTTTCTCAGTTGTCAGAATATGGGATATTTTTGTTTTCTTTTTAAATCCTCTCCCATATGTCCTAAGTGTTCTATCACAAATTGTACCAAAGCATCAAATGAAATTATTCAAAAGAAGTCCGTATAACCATCCATCAGGAATACTACAGAAAGAATTCCTAATTTGTGCAGAAGACTAGAATCTATCTTTCCTTCTAGTATAAAGATTTTACAGATATCCAGGAAAAAAGCTGAATAAGCAGGGTTTGTTTCTACCTGATTAGGTTTACCACAGGAGCGACCTATGCAAAGCTTTTTTTTCTTATTTTCAAAATAGGATTATATAAGTTGTTTTAGATTGCAGCAGTCCATACTGGCTGCAAAAAAGTTAGTACATTCCTGTGCAAAGTGAAATTTCCTCAGACCCAGGTTCAAAGTTTTTCAAATGTTTTGCACCAATATATTAATGGGATCACACTATGACTATTCTGTGACTTTTTCCATGTATATATTATATATAAAATATAATGGGCATCTTTATGAAAATACAATCCTTTTAAACTGTTTATCCTTTTAAACTGTTGCATAGAATTATACTGTTTGGTTGTAGTTTAGTGAGTTTATCCAGTTCTCTATTGACGGGCACTTGCTTTGATACACTGTTTGTAATTGCAAACGTTTAATAATTAATTTAGCTCACTTTATCAAAAGATTTTCCATAAAACAGATTAGGCCTCCATCCTGAAGTACTGGTACCCCAGTGAACACTTAACAGTGTATTAGGGAATGTTCAAAGCCATAGGCACAGTGTGTCTTCCTGGACCATCCATTTTATTCAATGATAAATAGCTTAGAATATTAATATCTTTTATTTTAAAAAGTCAGTTGTGTTATCTAGAGGAAAACAAGTATACAGAACTTTATGGCAAAAGAAACACTTCAAAGACATTTCCCATTTTGTTGTAGGGCCTCAGGCCCCCAAAGATAAGTTGACTTTCTTCTGCCTTGATGGATAGTACAGTGGAAAAATTTGAAAAGTGCTCGTTTAAGATCTTGGAATCTTTCAAATGCCTGAGAGAATTCCAGACAAACTGGGGACTAATAATGGCTGAACTAGGTTCTTAAAATGGCAATCAGCCGAGAGCTCTCAAGATGGGTTCCTCAAAGTTAATGTGAGGACACAAAGGAAAGGAGGGGGCAGGAGAGCAGAATGAGCCTTTCTCAGTTAGCCTAATATCTGGATCAAGTCCAGGTACAAAAATTGGTTTGTGTGACAACTCAGAGTAATTTTCTATGCTCACAACGGGAAACATAAAGTTATCTTTACTGTGGGTTTTTGTGGTTCTTTTTAGAGGAACTCTCATTTTTGTGAGGCTAATAGACTTTTCAAATAGTGAATTCTTAACTAGAAAGTCGAAGTTCAATCATAGCCTATTCATTGATCTTATTTTACTTGAATAGAAAACTCAAAAGCTCTAATGAAATAACATTTGATGAAAAGACAGGTAAACTCTTGTTAATAATTCAAGCAGGTGAGAGGATTTACCCAAGCGTTCTTTCTCTCTTGCTTGATTTCATCTGGTGCTTTTAGACCAATGGTACAATGTAGTAGGGTTTCCCATCTTCTTAAGCACCTTCAGTTCGGCATATGCCAAAAATAGTTGTTTGTTTCTATGCATAGATATTTTTGTTCTTCATAATAAGCCTGTAGAGCAGAGGTGAATTATGATTAAAAAGGAATCGTTTTGCCTGTCAGAACACTTTACATAAAACAGCCTTTGAATTCTGAAGGATTTCAAAGCTGAGCTCTAAAACCCTACAATATGCATCTAAAATAATCTTCTAGCTAAACGCAAAAGAACTGGCCAACTGACCTCCAGCTTTTACTACTTGGAAATATTCCTTAGTGCATAACAGTATTCAACCTATGTGCATTTATTTCCAACTGTGTTCATTTTTAAATCATCACTCTAGGTCAGGTAAATGGATTCAATAGAGACGAACACACCACCCATCATATTTTATGAATCTGCATAGCTGAACACAATAATATTCAGTACAATTATGCTGTCTAATATTCACTTGAAATGTGTGTCATACATTATCATATGCTAATTGTGCATAATTAATGCTACCCATTCATGGGCGCAAGATCCATTAATGAGTTGTAAAGTAAAACTTACATGCAAAAAAAAAAACCCTCCCCATACAAACATAAGAACAGACCTTTGATTCTCTAAGGCATGTTAAAAAGATTATAAATGAATTGACCATTTTGATATTAGAATGTATACAGTAAATAACATGTGTAAAAATGCAGTCGTTTTAGGTCCCCTGGGGAAAACAGCAGTAATTCTTCCTCATGTGAGAAGCATGGAAAGAATGCCATCAAAAGAGCCTCAATCAATATATTATCTTCAAAGCAAACAAGGGAGCTATACATGAGGGCTGTGGATGGATATTATAGATGAGGGATTCTGTTGTCATAACCACTTGGAAAACCTGGCAGGATGCACATCCAATTCATAAAATAAATAGTCAACTTATTATTCAGGTTTAGCTCAAATTTTGGCAAGGTTGGCAAAATTTGTCACTGTAGAAATGTACTGTGAACTCAAAGAAAAAGGCTCGTTTTGTTTAAGAGGCAGCTCTCCCCAGAATTGAATAGAAAACAGGGAGTTAAGTGCCTCATCCCCCAAATTTCATTAACCCTCAGACTAACAGGAAGGCTGTATACATTACCATCTCTGTGTCTCTTTTCCCCTTGGAGGTACTGAGGCGAAGCCAGAATAAGTATCTTGATTAATGTGAATGCACACTTCAGTCAGGGACTGCTAAGAGAACCCTACGATTCTCGCTCTCTGCTAGTCCAATGTGTCTCCCAGCTCTCTTTCCCCAGGCACCCAATTTCAGATAATCTATGCGCTCCTTTACTTTATCTATTAGCTCAACCATATGTTCCTGGCTTTCTTTTCTTTTTTTTTTTTAAAGAATCTTATATGACTCCCTGTTCCCTGCTAAAGTTGTCACTAATACTCTTGACCTGATAATTCTAGCTCTTGATCTTCCAGAATAGGGTTGTTCTTTCCCACCCCCTTTGAAACTAGGTGTGGTCATGTGAATTGCTTTGGTCTATCAATGTGAGTGCAAGAGTCAAAGGGCAGACTCTTTAAGAAGCAGCATGTGATTTGCCACACTGCTCAGGTGATCATTAGAAATGCACATCAAAAGAAGCCTCCATCAGCCAGGTTGTCCGAGTAATTACAAGCAGTAGAGACTTCCTGCTGACCCTCTGTGGACATGTGATGTGAGCAGGAAATAAATGTTGTGTCAATTCATTGACATTTGGGAGTTGCTTGTTACTGCAGCATAATCCAACATATCCTGAATGATACATGTACAAAATTAAATCTAAGCTTCTTTCACTTGACACTGTCTGTGCTATTTCCCTTTTTCTGGATTCCTCCAAACAATTGTAGGGTTAACAAGGTAGAGGGGGTGGGCAAGCGACGAGTCTACTGATGGAGACTCAGAAGCTCTTACTTCATACCGGTCTCACTTTCATGTGGGCCTGTAAGTTTAGACATTTCTCTCTTCTCTAAATAAGTCAACACATACAGTCACAGGGATAACTGATGAGATTCTAAGATGGTGTTCATACACCTTTTTAAACCAGATTGCTCCTGTAGATGGACTAGACATAAACATGTTTTACAACCTAACAATTATCCCACGACTACAATTTTATGTTGCATTTTCTATGCAGAAAGCATTCAAAATAAACATTAAAATATACCTCAATTTTTGTAACCTTGCTTTGAAATTTCTTATTTTCTTTCTTTCTCTGTCATTATATACTAGCATCCTTTAAAAAAATAGTAAAGGTCAGGGCTTCTCTGACCAGTGAAAAATCTTTGGAATAGCATCCCTTACTTCTTCACATGTGAAAATCTCAACATCCTGGAAAAGGCACAATGCATAAGTTCAAGTGACACCTCCTCTGTGAAGCCTCCCTTGACGTAATTACTCTTCCTCTTTGATCCCTCAGCATTTTGTTACTCTGCCTTTTATGACATTCAACCTGTCATTACAGATGAGTGGTATTTACATGTCTACACCCCCAATCAGGTTGCTCTAAGTGGTTGATAGTATCCTGCTCATGTCTGCATCCCTCAGGACTCCTAGCACAGTGCCTGGACAGTAGACAAGCAAAACATGGTGAACTTAATTGAGAATGTTACAGACACCTAACAGTTACAAAGATGGGGAAAACTGGTAAGAAAAAAAAACTTTTTCCAGGGAATAGACACCATTCTCATTGCAACCAGGTGTGAATTTTGTGTAAATACTATGCATAGATGGTTTCTTCCTATAAGAACAAACAGAGAGATCGAATCCTAAAGAAAAATGTAATGGCATGAGCTACAGTCTGATTTTATAGACAGGTTCAAAATCCCTTATCTAAAACCTTGGATCAGATAGTTTTGGAATTTAAAAATTATCTAGAGTTTAGAAACATAATGTAGCACATTAACTAATGTAACATCCCCAACAGGGTATGGGGCAGCACTCTATAGTCAACACATTGATATTTCTGCAGGGAAACATATGAATATTCACAAGGGAGAAATAAAGATATAAGTAGCCTCGTGTTGGTTTGGGTCAGGTTTTGCTGCCAAATAAGTTCCAAAAAGTTTAAGGTTTTGGAGTTTAAGAATTGTAGATGAGATATTGTTAGACCTTTATCACTAATAGTTATTTATCTAATACACAGAGAAATCCTGATAATTATGGGAGATAATCTTTATCCAATCCATCTTTTTCAAATTTTATTTTCAAATTTTTATTGCCAAAATACAATTTTTAAACAATAGGAGATGAAATTTAAGGTGTGCCATTGTTTGTCAAAGATTTTTTTAAAATTAGAAGTTTAAACACTCTTTTTTAAAAAAAAGGTCTCACTAACAAAATATTGATATACAGACTAGATCCAAATAGGGATGTCTTGTGTGGAATGTTACAGTCCTTTTTCAGGCATATATGAGTTAAGCACTGAAAAATACTGGTTTAAAGGTTTAGGTCCTATAAAAGCATATCCTTGAAGTATATTCTCATAAAGAGTGTGCAAGGCTTCCCTAGATCCCTGGAGGAGTGCTATGTGACAGCGCATCTGGCTGAGAAGGCTCTCTCTCTCTTACACACACGCGCACACACACACACACAATTGCAAGTGCTTTGCCATAAGCATAAATTTAGCAAGAAAAATATCTGAGTGCTATAGATGAAATGCTCTCTACAAACCTATTTCAAAGACACACCATACTGACCATATTCTCTTCAGTTAATCTCAATCGGGACAACCAGTGTTGGCTTCATAGTGTTCTGTAGGCAAAGGGCATGAGTAGTGTCACTCACAAAGCCCACTCCCATCTGGTGATGAGGGGCGGGGGTGGGGGGGGGAGAATAAGATGGAATCTAGGTGATAAGATCTAACCTCTTCTTTTGTGCTTAGTTTAGTTTCCCTTGCCTATAGTCTAATTTCACTGTGCTGTGTGCAGAGGCCTTGCACCTAACATGTTGGATTAGAGTTCCCAGTGCAGAACCACTGTGCCCCACACCCCAGCTTGGCCATCTCTGTGCAGAGTTGCTGCACCTGGCACTTCTGTCTGGAGCCCTGTGAGCAGCACAGCTGTGCCTGACCCAAAACAACTCCACCCCTCCCTGCCGCCAAGACCCTATAAAGCAGCCCCAAGCGCTTGGGGAGAGTGTGTGCTCTAGAGCTTGCACCTCTCCCTTCTTTGATCAGGGAATCAAGCTTTCCTTTGCTTCTGAACCAAACTCTGTCTCTTTCTGTCTCAAACCCTTGTTGGGGACCAAGTGGGGAGGGTTGTTAATAGTAGTGCCAAGAAGAATGCCTGAAAGATCTTCGAAATTTTCAAAGACATCTCACGTACCTTTTCATTCCTTTTTGACTAGAAGTCCCAGGCTTGGGGAACCAAGCTAGTTAGTAGGACTTCTTTATGAAAGTCCTACTCTGTGAAATGTGGCTTTTCAGAGTTCTCAAAGGAAGAATACGGGGGTGGGGCGGGCAGGGTTTTGAAGTGAATGTAGCAATTGCAGGCAGTTTCTCTTTAGGAAACCCTGCAGATGGCCAAATCAGCTCTGGGGGAAGATGTGTGAAGCCTTTGGCAGGCACATTTTTGAATGTGTCATTTCTAACAAAAGAGACATGCATTGACTTTACAACATAACCAAGAGGTCAGGTACAAGATAATAAATTTTGCTATCTACAAGTTCTAATCACCTTGAAGATGAAGAATCCAGATCTTTTCAGAAGCTCAGTGGATATTTGATAACTAGATTTCATTTCAAATGACCTTTTATACCAGAAAACTCAGAGATGAGTTTTGGGATGAGGGATGAGGGTCAGTCTAATTTCAGTCCTAAAAGCAAGGAACCTGGGGTGCATGGGATGGAAACATTCTAGAAAGCAAGGTCCTGCATGGAAACGTGCTTTTTCAGCTATTTCATTTGGGAACTGTTAAGATCTGGCTAATGACTCAGTTGCTCTGAGCATTGGCGGAGGCTTGAGTGAACCAGGTACATCCCCATCAGCTGTGGTCTAGAGAGCCCTCCACCAAGGCCTCCCTCTGCAGGCCAGAGCTCTGGGCAGAAGCACGGGGGCACTTGCGGCTGCCATTGCTGGGGACAGCATGAGGCTCGTATTTTCAAAGGGCGAGAGCTGGGTCTGGTTGATAGAGCAGAATTTGAGTCCTTGTACTGAGAACAGGGAACATCACGCCTTTGTCTTTCCTGACTTATGAAACGAGGGACTGGTTTCCAAGCTCAATCAAGGTGAAATGAAAACTAGGGGGCAGTCAGAGCACTGGTCAGGCTGTTGCTAGAGCCTCCAGCCCCGAGGCTGAAGTTGCTTCCGGCCTAAGCCTTTCCCATTTGCACCGGAATTTACTGTTCAGGTGCAGATGACCCAGGTTTGGCCAGGTCAGGAGGTCAGGAGGCTCTCGCAGCCCAGCCTCCTCCCCCTCCGGGTGTCTCGCTCTATCCCCAGAACTCCCTGAACCCTGAGTGGTAATGGTCTGCCAGCGATTATGGTTGTTGATCTTATAATTGAAATTTAAAAGGGGCTCGCAGCTGTCAGGAACGGATTTAACAGGGTGTCTCTGTTCCAATATTGCGTGCGGCTGCGACTTTGTAATTGTGCAGTGTGTTTTACGGGCGTCACAAAGAAGGGGAAAGGAAGGAAGCAAATAAAGAAACCCCTTGGAACTGTTTGTAGGGTTTGGGCCCCTAGGGCAGGAAGGTATGTTAGCCAATGGTCTAAAATAATGCTGCTAAACCAGCAGGATCTGTGGTTTGGGTGATTGGGCTAAACGACATTATAGTTGTTGTGCCTACTTGATAATTCAGGTTTCAGGACAGCATTTTAATGTCCTTCACTACTACTGTGCATAAGACTCTCCTCTGTTACATCCTCACTGGAGACTAACGCTCATTTAAAAACTGTCCTCTGCTTTAAAGCATTGTTTTTCCTTTGATTTCTACAAGATTTGCCATAAATGATGCCATGTCCTTGGCTGCCTTTTACTTGTATTTCTAAGGTAACTCTGTGCTCTATTTTTTTTACTTCTAACCTTTCTCTGTCACTTTGTCTGGATTTATAGTTAAATGGGAGAAGGGGAGCTTGGCCTCTCCCCACAGTCATAACAAGTAAGTTTGAGCCGACTGATCCCATCTTGTTTAATGCTTTCTGGGTTTTATTCATTCCTGCTGTTTTAATGGTCCTCTCTCTTTTGCTAACTTTACGCAGCAGTTTCCTTTTTTCTCTTAACACTAGCATTTTAAATGCTACAGTTTTAACCTTGATAGCCAGAGACTTAAAGTGTGTATTTTGAAATCCTTACTCCCTGTGACCATTATTTCAGAGATAAGTGAATTTATTTCAGCCTATTCCTACTCCTTTGTAGCTCAAGTTGGTCCATTCTTTAATTTTTAAACTGTTCTGTTTAGAGGGGATGATGGGAGTGCTTCCAGGCAGAAAGAAGAGTTCCAATCCTGGGTACTACTCACCAACTGTATGTCTTTGAACAAGTCAGTGAACATCTGTTTCATCCTCATTTCCTCCTCTGTAAAGTGAAGAAAATAATAGTGTATTTCCTAAGGCTCCTGTAAGGATTGAATGAAATGACATCCATATAAACCCAGCACCAGATCTCATGTCCAATCACTGTCCATTGTTACTATTATCATTGGAATATTTTTATTTTTTTTTTATGGCTGCGTTGGGTCTTCGTTGCTGTGCAGGCTTTCTCTAGTTGTGTCGTGGTGTGAGGGCTACTCATTGCAGTGGCTTCTCTTGTTGCGGAGCACGGGCTCTAGGTGCGCGGGCTCTAGAGTGCAGGCTCAGTAGTTGTGGCTCATGGGCCTAGTTGCTGTGCGGTATGTGGGATCTTCCCAGACCAGGGCTCGAACCCGTGTGCCCTGCGTTGGCAGGCGGATTCTTACCCACTGAGCCACCAGGGAAGCCCTATCGTTGGAATATTAATTCAGAAATCTAACCCCTGCTATGTAGCCTCTGTCTTTCCAAATACATTTCACTTTTATTTGTTAAGCAAAGAGGACTTAACTGTTACAAGGATACTCGGTAATCGTTAGAGGACTTAACTGTTACAAGGATACTCGGTTAATCGTTAGAGGACTTAACTGTTACAAGGATACTTGGTTAATCGTTAAGCCCTGAAGTTCATAGAAACACTCCTTTATGAATTGAAGCAATATGTCTTTGGGCTAGGTGCTTTCCTAGGGCTGGAGGAGGAAAGAAAAGTTCATCGGCTGCTCTAGCTAACAAATCCAATCCCCACTGAAATCTCTGCTTCCTGTGAAACAGCCATTCCCTCCCTGAAAAATGCAATTCCACAGGCAACCTGGGGTTCCTCTGAATTTTTACTTTGATCAAGGTCTTCTGACCTTCGGTTGCTCCCTCTAGAGAGAAGCACTGGGCATGAAGACTTTAGAGCAGGGAGGGCTCAGGGAGCCAGCTGATTCTGCCTCTAAATATCCATGTAATCAGTAATGACTTCCTTTAGGGCCTGTTTCCTCTTGACCAAGGAGCCATATTTGCTCAAACCTGTTAATAAGTTTTTTTTCAACCAGGCTCATCAGAAAGCTTTGATTAACAGCTGAATGCTCTGCTGAATACCCTATGACAGATCTAAAGTCAGTTCAGCCTAAAAACTGTTTGCTGTGTGCCTACCGTGTGTCAGGAGCTAGGGGAGCTACAGAGATGAGGACTTACAAAATGGACACATTCAAAACTAGCCGTGACAAGGGGTATTACGAGAGCACAGAGGCAGTGCAAAGACAATGCATAGACAGACACTGGCACATACCCTCTAAGAACATGCCATCTAAAGTTAATAGCATGGAAGAAGACAGGAAAGGACACACAGTAAAAGGACTATTAATGCAGCATAATGAATATGCTCCACCAGACAACCCCTCCTCTGTCCAGTAACAACAATGGTTACTCTATACCAGGCCCTGCTCTAAAGGCTTTCCATGTATTAATTCTCTGTATCCTTATAGCAACCTAATAATAGTATAATTTTCCCATTTTAAAGATGAGGACATTGAGGAACGTGCCTACCTAACAAGGCACACGTAACAAGTTGCAGGTCCAGATATATGAACACAGGAAATCTGGCTCTAGAGCCCACAGTTTACGTTTCAAAACCAAACTATATCTGGCTTCAGCCTCACTGGGGCAGATAGAGCTTTCAGTGTCAGTCATCATAGAGGGCTCTTCCTTTTCTTAGGGTCCTCTCTAAGAGTCTAGGGGGCTTACATAGTCCTGAAAATATGGGGAAAGGGCAGTTTTCAGGCTCCCATGATGGCATTTGGGAAGAGAGATGCTCTGACAAGCTGGCTCCACACACCCCTGCCGTAGGGTTCACACCCCAAAACCTTCATCACCTCTTCCCAATCCAAGGTCATACCACCTTCTGATCTAGAGGGGGGGGGGCACTGTGTTCAGCCATTAGCAGACTACCCTCTCCCCCACACATATCTTCCTTCCAATTCTAGTAAATCATTTTCCTCATTAAAGACAGAGCCATCCCTTCTGCCTGTCCTCCCTTCAAGCCCACCCCCTCATAGAACATCCATAACCTGGGCCTGGGCTTTGGAAACAAAGGTCTCTTAACTCTTAGGAGAGACAAGAGCATAACACTGTTCAGTCTTGACATTCCTACCAGGTAAATAAGCAGAGTTAACTTCTCATTCAGGTTAAATCACTTCCCAAATATTCCTGGATGTAAAGGGAATTTCACTTTTGTTCTTGCAATGCTCCTATGAAGCAAGTCTCCTTAAATAGAGAAACCACCTTTGGGCTAAATTTCAAATTAAGGATTTCCTTGCAGTTCTCATACTTAAAATGATGCAAGCTTATTATTGAGCTGGTGGGGGGCGCGGGGGTGGGGAAGAGAGGGGGAAGACTGCCAGGAAGGCCTCAGCCACGGAGGTGAGTGCCTGACCCTGTGATGTTGCCTTGTCTGTATAATTCGCTGCGTGTTGCATCATACAGAATATGCCAGCCTTTTTCCGCCTGCTCAAAAAAAGGTGATGCTAATTAGATCAGGCAAATAGCTGCTGTTGTTGATTCATTTGAAAATGATTATTCCAAGGCAGTGTGTTATTACCCAACAAGTCACAGCTTTGCCTATTAATGCTCTGAGGTGGCTGCCAGACTTCAAAGTCTGAGGTGGAATTTGAGGCTAGCAGTGTCTGCTGGGTCACTATCACAGCCTTCATCTGAGGACAAGGAACAATCTATTGACATTTAAGAATTTAATCCCTTCTGGTCAGTAGGGACTCCACTATCAATTCAGTGCTAATAAATATCAGTTGGGACACTTACCATGTGCAAACATAATACAGTAGATTACACAAAAACAAATATGAAATCAAGGTTCACTATTAAGGTTCTTACATTTACTGAAAGAGCTAAGATGCTGAGCCAAGTAATAATGCAGGATCTTGCAAGTGGTGTAACTAAGTGAAATAATTAAGTAAAATGCATTTGATAAAGTGCCAAGTTTTCCACATGTTGGTTATTTAGTATATCAGAAATATAAATAATGGGCTGTGGGAACACTAAGGATGTAAAGATTCATTTTGTAGAGGGTAGACATGGGAATCAAAATGAGGCAAAGCTTTAGGAAGCAAGTCTCATCTGAGCTGCTTTTAGAAGCAGGAGTCAAGTTTTGAAAGTGAGTGAATCATTAGCAAGACCAGGAGCAGGGGAGCTGTGTTTAGGTGGTCCAATTTGGAACTAGGAGGCAAGAAAGAAGTAATCTGTGTACTTGTTAAGTGTAATCAGATCATGGAGGGTTTTCAATCTGAACATAAAAGGTTTGGATCTTCTTTCTACTGAAAATAAATGATGATGCAGAAAACAAGTGTTTCTCAGTAAAGACTGTATGTAAAAAACAAACAAACAAACAAACAAAAACCCCCATGCATATGAAAATGGCCACAAGTAAACTTGCAGTTATTGAAGTTAACCTATAAAAAGTGTGAAAATAATTTTTACTCATTTTTGAGGGTTGTGCTTCCAGAGGCACAGATTCTAGATAAAAATCGGGACATTATAATCTAATAACATTGAAACAGAATTCATTGCTACCAAATAAAGAACATGTTTTCCCTTTTTGTCTTCCATTTAAATCCCCCTTCCTCCTTGGGAGACTGTTAATATGCTGAAGTGGAGCATTTAGCCCACCTCGAAACCTTAAAATGTAGTTAATTACAAGATAGGCCAATTTAAACTTTAGGACATACTCGATACCAGAATGTGTGGTGGGTTGTTTCTGTTACTCAGCGGAAGGACGGTGGTATCAGCAGGTGAAGGAAGCGTTCAGGCTGCTCTGGTCCAGACACTGGACACAGCTCCTCACCCAGTGCTGCCTCTACTGGCTGGAGGACAGATCACTTCACTTCTGTCTCAGACTACAGAATGAGGAGATTGCACAGGATTACCTCCCCTTTAGCTTCCGCCTCAAATAGTCTATGAAATCAAAGAAGAAAAATTAGAGAACGTGGTGCAACTTTAAAGCATGCAGTAAGAATGCAGGAGTGACTGGTTATGTAGTGTCTTCCTCACAAAGCTCACTTCTTGTGATAACACGTATTAGAGCAGTGGGTCCACTTAGGCAGAGCAGAAGGCAGACAAGGAGGCCAGAGGCACCAATTACCTGGAGTAAGCAATGATTTTGTTTTCAAACTAACAGAATTACATACTCTTCTCCCCAAAGCTCAACCTACAAATGGCATTTAAGAAGTCAGAAATGAAATGCATCTGTATACATAATTTCCCTTTTTTGCAATCTTCCAATTGTATCCTATCAAATAATGTAATTTTATCCTTGTAGTTAGATTATTTCCTTCAGAGTGGCACAACCTGCAACCTAAAATACTAGGAAAATATAGAGAATATACCTTGAGGACAAAGGCTATAAATAAATTTTCATATCTTTTCAAATTGATTGCTATCCTTATCAAGTTTGTAAGATTCTCTCTGAAGAATCTTATCTGGATGGCAGGTACCTGCATGCTGCTATTTTATTTCATTTACCTTTCCATGCCTTTGAGAGTTAGTATGAGAAATGTCATAATTCAGTTTAAAAAACTTTCACTGTCCAGGAATTAATTGACCTGAAGATTTCAGGAGACAAAGTCAACTTGCCCCATAATATAAGTTCATATTACAAGAAGCTTCTTAGTAGTGAGAGAAGGAGGGCACACAGCTCAAAGTAGAAGTACCTATGTTGGGCAGACCCTCATAAAGTAAATACAATGAGGAGATAATATGAAAAAGTATTCATGTTCTCTTTCTCTGCAGCCTCTCAGAGCTCCTGATCTTCTCTCCAGTCAGTTGGCAATATCATTCTACCCGGTGTGGGGGCGGGGCGGGGAATAGATTGGTGTAGGAGGAATGCAAGGAAAAGGAAAAAAAATATTTGACGTTCAATATAGGATTTTGTAGCAAGACAACAACCATGCAAGCCAGGTGAGGGGGCTTTCTATAGTCCTTTATTTCTGTCTTTAACATAACCAGAAACAAGATTGGAGAATGAAGGTCACTGAGTCCTCGTATAGTGCAAAGAAACTATTCTTTCTGCTATGGCAGCCAGGCACAAGGCTTGCTTGCTGTTCTACAGTAGGAGGTGGATATGACAAAGGCGAAATAAAAGAGAAATGCTGCTCTGGCCTTGGGGGTGGTCAAGCAAGAAGGAGAAGGGAAGAGGTGGACAGCGGAGACGAGAGCTATGTGGGGAGGGCGGTCCTGCCCCACACCCACAGGCTTCCCCGGCCCGTGTGCAGTGGCCCACGCTGGGGAGAAGTGGCAGCCTAGCATAGTTGTTTAGCCAGAAAGGGCCTGTGTTCAGCTCCCGCAGGGAATCCCTGACTCCTTAGGGCACAGAAGTTATCCAGACGTTAGCCTGTGCCTTGTGAAGGACACAGGAGGTTACTGAAGGTGTGGCTAGCGAGTTGTCCAAAACGACTACTTCATCAGGATCCATAGTCCTTGTGGCGGAGGACACTGGGCCTGGGAGGAGGGTAGCTGGATAAAATAGAGAATGTCCAATTAAATTTGAATTTCAGATAAACAACAAATAATATTATATGTAATATTTAGGGCATACTTAACGGTTAAAAAAAAATTCATTGTTTATCTGAAATTCAGTTTTAAATAGGGTATCTTGTATTTTTATTTGCTAAATCTGGTAACCCCTACCTGGGCCTGACCAAGAGCTGCTGCCAGGTTGCAGGGAGTCCTGAAGCCAGCTAGACCCAGGAGAGGCAGAGTCAGTAGACCAGGGGCACCCCCATGCCTGTATCAAGAGCATCCCCAGGAGTATGACCACACCATAGGCTACACCAGTCAGGGACGTAAGAGCAAATGCCAACAAAATAAGAATGGACACGTAGAAGTGGATGCTGCCACAGCTGAGCCAGTGGGTGGGGCAAGGACACCGCATGCATCTTGAGTGCCTTTTTCAAAGCCCTGAGGTCACATATACTCCATTGAGAAGCCACATTAGGAAGAGAAGCAGAGGCAGTGAGGCACCTGAAAGGTAGAGCAATTTATTTGCAAATTATTGTATCAGACACAGCTTTAAACAGGAATGAGCTGGAAAATAGATTTTCCCTTATATTCTGATCTGGGGTTCATGAAGGAAAGAAATCAGTTGTAGACACAAATCTTCAAAGTGCATTTTCGGTGCACTTTTGAGTTGCAATGTGAGCAAACTGTGATTCCCTACCTCACACCTATCTTCAAGAACTTTGTAACTAAAGAGAAAGAGAATGATAGATTATCAGGAGAAACTCTGACTATGCCCCTACCAATGAAGTCACACTCTCACCTTTTACTCCTCCTAACTCCTGAGGCCCTAGAGTTCTTTGACCCATAGCTCTGACCTACAGAAGAAACCTGACGGATGTTAGCAGATGTGGTTCTTCCCTAGCCATCCCAATCTAAACCTCTGCAAACTGGTGTAATGTGGTTTCAGAACCCCCCACATTGCCATAGGATCCAAATACAGACCAGAAAGATCCCTAGCAGTGCTGTGGGCACTTGGAGGTCCCCCCCATGCCGCCTCCTGCCAGTGCACTGCGTGAGCAGCTCACCACCCCCGCTTCTTGGAGAGGGTCCAGGTCTCCTTCCTTCCTCCCAAATAATGAGAACATTATTAGCATAAACTGGAACAGATTAACGTAGAGCTGGGGAAAGGGCTAGATATACATTCTTTAGAAACAGCCACAGACACTTGGAATATTTTAAACTTCTCTGAAAGTTTTAAGTCCTCCCTACCCTTAAGTAATAGAAACTTGTTTAAAGGGCCTAGAGGCCTATCTGTCCAGCTTCTACCAGACGCATGAATCCCCTGCACAACTCTGGGTCAACTGGTCACAAAGGCTCTGCTTAAACCCTCCAGTAACAAGGTCTCATTACCCCCAAGGGGAGCTGCCACTCCCATTCCTGTAATGGCCATAGAGAGGATACAAAGCAGAAAATGAGTTCCAATAATCTTAAGAAGTCTTGACTATTACAATTCCTACTTTCCCAGCATTCTGTTTGACCCAGTTTATTTTTCAAGACTCAAATATGTGTTAATCTTTATAGTCAAAGAAAACTCATTGAAGACAAGGTATTTCTCTTTTGAAGACAGAATCAACAGCTTAGAAGGCATCAGTGACAAATGGATGCTGTTTACTGCAGAGTTTGTGGAACCCAGGTCTCATTTAAAATGTAAATGAAATTCTCCCTAGCTTTCTATCCCACATTCTGTGGAAGTTCAAGGTCCCTCCACGATTTCTGGAAATTCCCAGGGGCTTATGTTCTCATGACCACTTTTGGCTCCTGTTGATTTTACTCACTTCTTGCCTTTTGGGCTCTTCTCTTCCTCTGTTCATCCTCATCTCCCCCCAGACTCAGGAAACTCTACCCCTTTGCCTCTCTTTCTTACTGAGCTCAAACAAGTAACTTATGAAACTTTGGGTAGATGAGCCATGCAAACGACTTAAAATTGAGGATTACACATTCTTAAAAATCCTCTAGCCCCGCTGCCTGCTGTGACCATCTTTCTGAATAGGCTCCAGCCTCCCACGATGGCTCCAGCTCCTGGCTCTCCCTCCCTTTCCTTTCTCCTCTTCTCCTGGCCCCTGTCCACCCACAGATTTCTTCATTTCTGATCTAAAACTGTTAGCTATCTATGTTTATCTTCTTCCTACCCCTGCCCTTAAAACTTATCAAGATGGTTCCCTAAACAAAGAGTTCCCTTCCTAAGAGGGGTCAGGTGCCAAGTGTAAGTATATATAATATATATTTTTACCCACTATACCTCCATGGACAGTATTGGCCCCAATCCCTAAGGAACTAATTTTCATTCTTTCATCTCTTATCAGTGATATGGTATATGGAGGACAAGGGAACCTAACCTTGAATTATGGTAGCAGAAAAACGGGGCCAACGCCTTCTTTTTCAAGAGCACAAGGAGAACTTCTTGGCTGAAATCCCCACGGATGCCCTCTTTGTGGGTGGGCTCGGTGCCCCCTCCCCACAGCAGCAGGTTCATCCTACTTCTGCATATGCAGTGTGGACCTCGGAATGCGGAGGGTGGTAATCTTCACTGCAGAGGCACTTGCTGGTGCAGGGGGAACAGTAGATAAGCAAGTGTCTGATAGTCAAATTCCAAAAAGTCACACACATGCGCCCTGTACAGCAGATGAGTCAGCTGTGACCAGAGCCCTTTTGGACGGGGGGACCCCAACAGCCCTACTCAGGACTTGACATAAAAATGTGCCTGACTAGGCTGGTAAAGCAATTGAAAAGCATAGAGAATCAAAACAGAGTGCCTCTAAGTAAGGCAGGGCTGAAATCTGCACCCTCTTATTTGTGGCTTCAGTTTGTGCTTGTACTCAGGTGTTTGTGTTCTTCCAGGGAAACAATAGGCGCATTAGAGCACAAGTGAGGAAGTTACTTAATAGGTTCGTAAGTCACCCCATTCTTACAACAGCCCTGCAAGGCTGCAGATGAGTGAGAATCACTGATGAAGCTTTAAATTGATATATTCACTGAAGCGTGAGCTATCAATACTGACCTTGTTTGCTGCTTCCCAAGCAGGCAAGTGGAGTTCTCTGGAACCTTTGAGTAGCGAGTCATGCATTTAAGCTGATTTCAAAGAACTGCATTTAACTTAACCAAATAGCTTCATTGAATTGTTTCTGGGTTTCAGGGATTAAAATATTAGAGTAGTGGTTTAAAACTTTTTTAGTCATCTAATTTTTTAAAAAACTCTAGTTCTGGCAGAAGAGTCTGTCTTCTAAATGTCTCTTTCTGGAATGAAAACATAGTTGAAAGCTTGAGATTTGCAGCTGGAGCAAACCCACTCTGTCATAGTAGCTGACCGTAATCTACTGCTTGCCGATTACTAAACCCTATGATATGCACCTTAATATGCATCATTTTATTTAATTCTCACCTTGACCTTGGGAAGGCATTAAGAATTAAAGTGGTAAAATGAATTACCCAAGATCTCAGAGCTAATTAAGAATTAAGATTCAAACCTAGGGCCTGAGCTCTTAGCAGGTACCCTATATTGGCTCCAATGTGATTCTACAGATACGTAAGTCCGTGACTTTTTCTTAGTTGAAACTATATTACAAGAAATAAAAGTTGACCATGAGTATTTATTTCTCTTGTTTCCTATTATGTAAATGGCATTCCGTCTGCGCAGGTGCTCAGCTTTATCTAAATTCTCAAATTCAAAATCCAACCTCTCAAATACCCCTCTAGCCGGTATCTCCTCCAGCACTGCTGTATGTTGGCTCCCCTTCTCTCCTTCCAATCCAGTTTCCACACTGTGGCCAGAGTCCTTGTTCCAAAATACATAGTTGGTCATGTCCCTCCACTACTTAACGCCATCCATAGCCTCCTATTGTCTACTCTCCATCAAGTGCAGGCTGTCCAGACTCCTTAGCATGGCACCCAAAGCCTGTCATGATCCAGCCCCAACCTCCTTTGTAGATTCCCTTTTTGCCTCTCATTCTTAGGTGTACAATTCAGGGATAGTATTACTCTTTACTTCTCAAACTCAGGTTCAGAAAACTTAAGTAACTTACCTACCAGCATTATCTAGAAGCCCTGCTCACAGGGGAGCAGAATTTGGTAAGTTTTCTGGGAGAAGCAGAAATCATAGTTTGGGGAGTGGAAAAAGCCTTACTGATTATCTGTTGTGCATTTTCCTTGTTTTTCAATGAAACACGAAAGTCCAAAGTCAGAAAGTGCCCTACCAAAATCACATAGCCACTTAGGGTATTTTAGCCTATTCATACTAAGCTTCTCCCCAGATCAAGAATTTCTGTTCTATGATTTACACATTCAGTAAGTGAAAGTATCCACCTGCCTTTTATTTTAAGCCTCATAATTTCCAATTTAATTGTATTGCAAGCTTGTACATTGAAGGGATAAAGTAATCGCCACATTTAGAAGGCTTTCACATGTTTTTAAAAAAATCACAGAAGACTTATTAACCCTGCAATTTCTTGGCCTGTTATTCATTCTCTGATTGATTAAATATCCACTAACTCTGTTGCATACCATATATTCCACACACCAGGCACTCTGGAGACAAAGACAAGAAATTATTTTCCTTTTGGGAGTTCACCATCTAGTACAGACAAAAATGTGCATAAATTTCTTTTTTCATTCTATATAACAGCCTTAAAGGAGGGATGTACAATGTTCTCCGGAAGCACAAAGAAGTAAATGACTCAAGGAAAGTTTGCTGGGAAAGATGCAGACTTCTGTGCTGGGCTAAGAATGAGGTGTGTTGCCCCAGCAGAGACAGTGCGAGGAATGAGTCTGAGCAGACAGACACATTGCCCACCGTTCCAAGGAAGGCATTTTTCTCCTTTTTCCCAAAGAGTCATGAGATTTCAAAAATAACTAGCATACTGCTGACAGTGGGCAAGGAACTCTTCAAAACAGTTTAGGTGTAAAAACTCACATAATCCTCAAAACAAACCCATTGTATAGATGAGGAAACAGTGACACAAGGAAAATTAAGTAACTTGCCTAAGGTCACAGAAGTGGCAAGTCGTAGAATCAAGATTGGACCCCAGCAGCCTGGTTCCTGAGTCAGTGGGTTCAACCACTACACTGCTTTGCCTCTAATATATTTCAGAATACAATGCTAAAACATTGCTCTGGTAGTGGAAGACAATTACACTCTCATCTCAGCCAGTCTGAGGCTTAGCATATGTACCTTGAGTTAGATTGGTGAACCTCTTATTCCCTCTCAGCAGTAACCAGGCTAAATCAATCTTCTTGGGTCTAGACCAGAGGTTGGCAAACTTTTTCTGTTAAAGGGCCAGATAGTAAATAATTTAGGCTTTGTGAGCCATATGGTCTTTCTCACAGTTACTCATTTTTCCTGCTGTAGCACAAAAGCATCTATAGACAATATGTAAACAAGTGAGTCTTGACTGTGTTCCAGTAAAACTTCATTTACAGAGACTGACATTTGAATTTCATATAATTATCAAGTGTCACAAAATATTATTCTTCTTTTGAATTGTTTTCAACCATTTAAAAACAAAAAACCCATTGTTAGCTTTCAGGCCATAAAAAACAGGCAGCAGTCTGGTTTGGCCTGTGGCTATATTTTGCCAACTATTGGTTTAGAGTCTAGAGCATAACTTCCCTTTTTAAAGGAAACTCTTCGGGAATCAGCTCGGTGTTGAATGTCCACTGGGTACTCAATAAACGTTAACTAACACTCCAGGGTATCTCATAGGTATGTGGTAGAGGGAACACCATGACCTGGAAAGAGCACGGGACTAAGGATTAGAAGACCAACCTTGAGTCCCAGATCATTACTTACTTAACAGTAACCTTAAGACAGCTATTAATCTCCAACCAGGCCTTGGTTTCCTGCTCATTTGTCATGGCCAGTGACAGGCCATGGTATCCTTACAATAGCTCTGTTTACTTGTATTGTGCTTAGAAACATGGCACTTTGCATATATTAACTTGCTTAATACCACAGCACTGAGATATGTACTAAAAATATCCCCATTTTTAAATTTTATTTATTTATTTATTTTTGGCTGTGTTGGGTCTTCGTTGCTACGCACGGGCTTTCTCTAGTTGTGGGGAGCGGGGGCTGCTCTTCATTGTGGTGTGCAGGCTCTAGGTGCACAGGCTTCAGTAGTTGTGGCACACGGGCTCAGTAGTTGTGGCACATGGGCTTTGTAGCTCCGTGGCATATGGGATCTTCCCGGACCAGGGCTTGAACCCGTGTCCCCTGCGTTGGCAGGTGGATTCTTAACCATTGCACCACCAGGGAAGTCCAAAATATCCCCATTTTGCAGATGATGATTAGAAAGACTAGGTAACCTGCCCAAGGTCACACAGCTGGTAAGTGGCAGGGACAGAACTTGAATCCATTATGGCTTCAGAATCTGGCTCTTGACCCTAGGCTATAATACCTTCTCTTTATAAACGAGGAAGATCTCTTCCTCACCAAAAAAATGCACCCATACAAGCCCCTTCCTATCCTTGGAATAAGGCGTGAGGAATGTTGGCAATGAATCTGAAACATAAGCTCAAAAATAAAATATGTAAACAAATTCTATTACTCCTACCTGGTATTTATTGAGCACTTGCTATAGATCCAGATTGAATATTTTACTGTCTTGTTTCCTTCTAACAATAATTTTATGAAATAAGCACTACCATCAACCCCTTCCACAGATGAGAAAATTGAGGCTTAGAGAGATGAAATACTTGTTCAGGGTCCCAGGATAGCAGAGCTGAGATTTGAACACATGCCACCTGATCTCAGAGTTCAGAGGTGGCAATGACACTCTTTCAGGCATACTTGTATGTGTTACTATTAGTGTAGCATTCAGCTATGTTATAGGTTAAATATGGCTTTGACAGCTGGCCTGAGAACCTAACCACTACTTAGAACTCAGCTTCCATGGGAAAATGAATTGTGAGCTTAAAACAACTCATTTACAAGCAGATTTTGGAAAACAGCCACTTGGTGAATTGGGGGCCACATATGTGTCTTGGCACAGTTGGAATGATGTTCTTGCTCTCTGGTTTGTTTGCTTATATGTCTGTCTTTATTGTACATGAGTGTTACAAACTTTCGCCTTTGGGGACGGACTTGTCTCATTCCTCTTACCTTCCTGATACCTACTGCACTGCTTCATCTGCAATGGACAGCCAGTGATCTGCTGGGTAACTCCTGATCGCTAGAGGAGGGAGCTGTACAGTGACAGCTCTCATCGGCCACCCCAAATTTTGTCTCCAAACATACTGGAGGAAGCAAAATAATCTATGATGGTGTCTACAGACCCACGTGCTGCCCTGTTATTGAATTACATTGAATTGAAAGGCTATATAGGTCAAAGTCAATGTGAGTGAGAAGCATAAGGAGACTGCGAAGTGGCTCTTGTAATCTCAGAAATGCGGTTCCTTGACAAGGACCTCTGCGTGAACCGTGCAGACACTGGGTGGCTTGCCAGGTACTAACAACAGTCCTTATTAAGCTTGTCTTGTTCATTTGCTTTTAAAGCATGTGCTGTATTTATTAGCAGTGCTTATGAAGGAGTCTCCTTAATGCTAGTTTAGCAACACCTTTCCCTGGGGTATTTTCTGGATTAGCAACACGTTTCCCTGGGGTATTTTCTGTGCCTAGAGCTATGGAGAGGGGTAAGAATGAGTTCAAGGCTGAGATCCAGGACTGGCTTGCAGTGTGACCTTGCTCAAGTCACTTCATCACCAACCTTCTATTTCCACCTCTGAAAAAATAACAGTGCTGATACCTGCCCTCTGTCTAACTCTCAAAAATAAGTCAGTGTCTGAAAAGTGCTTTGAGCTTTTTGGTATAAAGGCGAGCATTCCTTACCATCATTAATTAACATGTATTAATAGAAAGAGTAGTACAGAAAACCCAAAGGTGATCCAAAATAGTGATGAACAAACCTGTCATACTGTATTAGCAACTGTCACAGAACAGGCAATGGAAATGAACAGCTTCTCTTCCTAATACTGTAGAGTTTTTCTCCTACAAACTGATTCCTGTGAAATTCAATTTAGGGGAAAAAAAAAAACCTTGTATGACAAGTTATATTCACTTGGAAATTTCTTAGCAAGTAATGTAGTTTTCTGAAAAGGGTGTGGGAGGGAAAGCTCACCTCTTTCCTAATTTAATGACTGCCAACTGTACATGATCCTATAATAGAGAAGGGAGCATCCATTGACCACCATTACAACCAAGGTTTAAATATGGGGACACATTAATTTTTTTTAACGCATTACCTCTTTTCTCCTTCATTGGGCTATTTTGGCTGAAATAATTTGACAGCAAAGCAACCTTTGGTCTTGTATGAGAGGTTTTGCTGGCTCTCTCCTTGCACCTGTGTCTGTCTGTGCAGTAAACCTGACTGTAGGACTCTCATCACAGATGAACTGTCATATCATTACTACATTTGATGCAGTATTATCTGTCTTGAAATTAGAATCAGTCTGGCCAGGCTAGGCGTTCACTTACCATAGAGGCTAATTCACTTCTTGAATATGCATTAATGGAGATGCGCCTGGATTTGGAATCCAGGGGGAGTACACGTTAAGAGCAGATTTTCTGAATTAGCATGGTGAGAGGGAAGGGTCCTTCATTTAGACGGCTGCAGATGCCGCTCCCTCTTGTTCATTACAATTGCATTTCATCAGCTTTATGATGTCCACATGTCAATTGAGTGTGAGGATTTTTCACACAAAAGAGCCTCAGGGAAAACGACTCCACTAGCTAATCAGCTGATTATCATACCTCAGATGGGCTGCAGTACTTGCTGCTCCCAACCTGTATGGGCAAGAGAGGAATTGAAGATTAAGATTGCAAAGAAAGAGGGCTCTTCAGCCAGTTTAAGGAAATTAAAGAGGAATTTGTCAGCGAGAAGAAGAAAGAACTACAGGAGCTGAAGAGAAAGCCTTTGAAATAGATGGGTGTTCAAAATAAAATGACTGATGTTTTTCTTTAAAAGGGGGTTGGTGGGAGAGGGTGAAAGGTTAATTAACTATATTATCTGCCCATTTATGCCCAGCTGTGTAAAGCTCTGTCCGCCCCTGCCCTGGATTTTAAAACCAAGATTCAAGAACCCAACCCAGTGTCAAGAAAAGTGTCTTGGAGTAATTGAATTAGTTTCCAACAAGTCAACTATTCACAGCTGCCCCTCGGCACCTCTTTACAGATTTCCTTGGATTGTTTGGAAATTAATTGATTAATATCAAGGAAATGATGATATTAAGAGAAGAAAACCACATCTACACATCTCCATAAAGAGTGCTAGCTTGGGGAACTATTAATGAAAGTCATTAATTGAGACTTTTATTATCAGAGGTGTATTTTTATATTCTTTGAGGAGAAGAAACTAATGGGAGGTCTTTTTTCTGTTTTTGTCTAAAATTTACCAAAGTTTCTCCCAGCTCCCTAGGGTCTTCCTCAAGTCTATCTAAAATGCAGTTAGAGCAGAGGCTGTCTTTTGCTTCACAGCGCGTCTGCCTTATGCTTTCATCAGAGGAGTCTAACTCACACAGATGCACTATTTAACAATGCCATCCCCTGCTTTCATCAGAAGGGGGAAGGTTGCAGAGCCGAGCCCTGCAGAATAAGGGGGGCAGGTCCCCTGTGATCGGCGAAAGCTGAACATCGGTGCCAGTTTCCATCTGTCATGATAGCCTATCTTCGAACCTTCAATCTGTCAAAAGCTCGCTGCCTGGCTGAAGGCTCCAGGAGATTTGGTGCACTAAACACATTTGACAACAGCATTATCACTGCAAGGAGCCAGCAAAATGCCATCAATGTGTTAATTGTAACTGGCTATGTAAAGTGTCACTTCCCATATCATTTAACACCAGCTTCATCTCTTTTGCAGTTCCTAATTTTCTACACTTTATAAACATATGGATTGTTCTTGTAACAACAATGTGATCTTTTTAACAGAGGTTTAATTTTGCTTGGATACACTGCACTCAAGCTTCTAACCGGGAAACAGCGACAGGCATGGAGGGGCGCTGGGAGAGGGGAAGTGGGGAAGAGAAAATAAAGGGAGACTTGAGAAACTAGAAGTTGGTGGGTGGGGGGAGATGGGAAAGGCCAGCAGGAGTCAAAGCTTCTCATGCAGTGCTACTGTTATATTATTTTACATGCGTGGAATTGTGGTGCTTTTTTCAGGGTATGTTCTTACTAATGGGTAAATAATTCTGTCTCTCTTGCAGAGGATGAAAAATGTATATCCAGAATTTTTGCAGGCAGTGAGCTTTCCTCCACCATAATATGAACAGTTTTATAATGATAAACATGAGAGCAGTGCATAAATAAATGAAAAATCCCCCTTGAAGATCTGAATGGGTTTTTAGCACCCAAGTACCTAATATTCAATTTCTGGTACAACCAGGGCCAGGTGTTAAATTTCTCTAGTTACTGTCACTAATGCAAATTAGATTCTTTTTCTGCTCGTAAAAAATCAAATCCACATTAGAAATTAGCTATAAAATGTAATGACTTAAATGCTATAGTGTTTTACAAATCTCCCTGCATTTCTATGGTAGATAATGCTGTAAAACTGAGAGACGATAATAAAATATGGTAGGAAGTTGAGTTATTTAAAGGTCTTTTGTGACTGCTTACTTAGAAATGTGATGTATTCTTTTGCTCTTTACCTTCCCTGTCCCCCTTCATTGTGGGAAATGAGCACATTTACGATTCCATTTTTTACAAGCTTAGAAGTAATCAAAATTCATTTTTAAATGATGCCACAAGAGCTGGAGAAATCATTTGCATTATTGAAAAAATATCACCCAGAGAAGTTTACAATACCTTTGCAACTTTTAATCATTGGTATTGTAACCATCCTGAGGAAAGTTGCAAGTGGTTAAATAAAGAGCTTAATTAGCATTTTAAAACTCTTCATTAACAGTATCACCAAATTTACCTCCGGGATTGTTTCATAGTCTGCACCCACTGCCCTACCCCATTCCCTTGTACAAAAATATCCAAATGCAAAGGAGAAATTTTCCTTTAAAATGGAACATTTGTTTTTTAAAATATTCTACAATACTTAGCAGAGCAAAATTGAACTGAGAGCATAAAAGCTATGCATTTATCAAAATTTAAATCCTAGCAACACGGATTTAGCAGCATATTTTACTCTACCTCTGCCAAGTACCCAATTGAGGTCCTTAAATTAAAATCATAATGAAAGTTTAGGCCCTGATGAATTAAGAGCTTTTACAAAACAAACAAAGTTATGATTAAGATTAACATTTCTGAACTCAGCTAAAGTAATGTAGCTCACAGAACAGATTTATGTGAAGAATAAACTCCATGATCAAGGAAAGTGGAAGAGAACAACAATTTTTGAGCAGGTACTATGTGCCCAGAAGGGCGGTGTTGCATGAATATTTTCATTTAATTTTTTTAGTGGGGAAACTCAGTGTGAGTAACTCACACGAGGCCACACAGCTAACCCAACTCTTCACCGGTGTCCTTTCTGTCATCCCCTGATGTCTCCCAGAGGTGGCCTGGAGAGACCTGCAGACACCACCAACCAAGGGAAGGTGCCTCTCCCAGCCTCCACCTCAGGGCCAGTCAAGCCCTCCTTCATCTCCTGTAGCTTCCGAGCCATGGCACTGCCCCCAGGGTATGGTGACTATGTTTAGATTCTTCACCCTGGCTGGGAGAGCTTCCAGCAGGATTGTTTCACATTCCTCTTTAACTTCCCAAGCACAGTAGTGTCTGATCTGCTAGTAAGGCAGAACTTTCACTGGGTGCCTCATGTTAGAGTAGGAAAAAATAGGAAAATACATGGCATCTTTCCTAGGAAACCCCATGCATTTCTTAAGATTCACATCCTGCCTTAGGCTCCTGATCTACTGTACTCATTCCAAGTGGCTTTCTTGAATTTTCTGTAACATCTACAGAGACTTTGCCTTTATACCATCCCTTGGTAAGTGGTAGGTCTTGGTACCTGTAATCAGATGCCTCTACCAATGATGAACAGAAAGGTCTCTTCTTCCAGCTGCCTCTTGTTCCAAGGTTATTCTCTCTTTGATCTTGGCATGGATCCGTCCATACTTTCTGCATCTGGCAACTGTGCCTCTTTTTCTTGTCCAGTGGCATTTCCCTACAACATCCTACTTACTTACTTTAGCTTTTGTGCTTTTTTCCACATCCTTCATGCAAATCCGCTCTCAGAGGAGAGAACTTAATTCACAGTAAGATATAACAACTGATAGGATCTGCCATGTTTTGCCTTCATAGGTGTTTGAAATTAAAAATCAAGCCTATTCCTAAAGGAGTTTGGGGCTGCTGTTTTGTTGGGCATGGGTGAGACCCTTCCCAGCCTTGACCACATGTGCTCAAACCTGCCTCCTCTTATGTTTGGCCCTGTAGGTAACAACACATTTTAAATTCTTAAAATATTTATACTGGGTTGAATAGTTCCCCCCCCCCCACCGCAGAATCCATGTCCACCTGGAACCCATGAATGTGACCTTATTTGGAATAGGGTCTTTGCAGATGTCAGTTAAGATGAGGTCATACTGGATTAGAGTTTGGCCCTGAACCCAATATGACTGGTGTGCTTATAAAAAGAGAAAATTTGGACACAGACACACACAGAAGGAAGACAGCCATGTGAAGAGGGAGGCAGAAATAGGAGTTATGCTACCACAAGCCAAGGAATGCCAAAAACCAGAAGCTATGAAAAGGCAAGGCAAAAGGCAAAATGCAACTCTGGGCAATTATTTAACCTCTTTGTGCCTCAGTTTCATTGTCTCAAAAATGGAGACAAAACAAATGAAAAAAATTTTTTAATGGAGACAAATATACCTACCTCATAGGGTTTTAGTGATGATTTACTTATTATATGTAAAATTCTTAGAACATTGTAAGCATATATACTCTCAGTTTTCAGCTATTATTTTATTAATTTAAAAAGTAACATAATAAGGGCTTGATAAAAAATAATCATTATTATTACTGATGATAAAACGACTGTATTCTTGCCAAGGAAAACAAACCAGTGGATTCAGATTTGATATCTATATCTGTAACTTATAACCTTACTAGCTATTGTGTGGCCTTGGCCAAGTTACTTAGCCTCTTGGTACCTCAGTTTCTTCATCTGTTTACTAAATCTAAAGATACTTTACAGGGCGGTACAGATTCTTTGTAGGGTGGTTGCAAGGATTAAATGAGATAAGGTCCCGGCAAATAACAAGCATTCAGTAAACACCCACCCTACCCTACCCCAACTCTGAAACAGCATACTGCATTTCGCGTCGTCCTTGCTTTTGTAAATTACTATATCAAGATTCAGCACCAAAACATACTAAAAATTCCAGAACAGCATTTTAGAAAGTAACAAATTGTTACTTCCAACGCATTTTCCTAAAAATGCTAAGAAAGGCTTAAAGGCCTTAAACAAAGGCAAGCTTACACATGTAATGTGTGTGTTTTCTCTCTATTAAAATGATACACTGAATAGTCCCCATATTTGCTCGCCTTCATTCTTTAGCCTTTAGAGGCTAGAAACTGCCTGGATTTCTTAAATATAATAAGGATATTGTGATATAATGCCAGTACAGTGGATTCTTTCTTTTTATCTGTATAAGCTTTCCCAGTAGCTTGGCTCTCACCACCACCTACTCTCTTCTTCCTCCTCCTCCCTGCCTCTCAGATCTGCTGCCCACACTCTGGTGTTAATGAATCTGAAGAGATGCTATTGGGAGAACAGGGGGAACTCTGTCCCTTCCAGCCACATTCCCTGTCTCTGATAGGCTGCTCTCCCATGTTTAATGGTTTCTGCTTTACTGAAGCTAATAGTGATAGTGCATGTGTGGGTTTGGGGGAAGGGAGAATTGATATTCAGATTTCTAGTCTAGTGTATCTGTTAGTTTCTGCTGTACAACAAACCATCCCAAAACTTTGTAGCTTGAAACAACAATCACTTATTAACTCACAATACTGTGGGCCAGCAATAGAGGCTGGGCTTAACAGGGTAGATGTCCTGTTGGGTTCACCTGGTTGTACTCATACAGCTGAACCCAGATGGCAGGTCACCTGGAGACTGGTTAGTCTAGGATGACCTCACTCACATGTTTGTCTGGGCTGCAGCTGGAATAATGAAGGTAGCTGGCCCACATGTCCTCAGCAGGCTAGCCCAGGCTTATTCATATGCTGGTGGCTGATAGCCACAGGGTTTCCAAGAACAGCAAGAAAGAATATGTCCTAATACCCAAGTCTCTGATTGAATCATATTTGAATTGTCACGTTGGCCAAAACAAGTCACATAGTGTGCTCGGCCCCGGGCGTCCCCGGGAGTCCCGACCAGCAGGACAAATCCTTGTGAGTCCGAGGAGGAACCTGTAGGGGTTGAAAAGAGAAGAAGGGGCAGGAGACGCGAAAGAATGGAGGCAAGACAAAATCCTGATCAAGCCTCAAACTTTTATTGCTGCAGTAGCTGTATTTATACAGTACAGAGAAAGGGGGGCGGGATCCAGAATAAGGGAAGTACTTGGCAAATTATCATTGGTGCTGCGTGCGCGGGCTTTCGTTTTAGGCGCAGGCTTTTGTTTTTAGGCGCGGGCTTTTATCTCATTAAGCAGGAAGAGAAGCAGGATGTCGGCCATCTTCTAATGGCGAAAACTTCTTGGCTCCCAACATCTCCTCCCTTTTTATTTCTTTTAAGGAGGTGGGCATTAACCGAGTGAGGGAGTAGTGACCTGAATCCTCCCGTGGACAATGTATGTGTGTCCACCATTGCTGGCTCTTGGTATCTTTTGGGGAGGAGAGGCAGAGCCAAGAATAATCTTAGATACTGAAGCCAAAAACAATGTTTAGATACCAACCTCTTTCATAATTCAGGTATACTCACAGGGAATAACAGAGATTACCTTATGTATAAAGGTTTTCCCTTGTGCATGCTTTGCTGTCACACTCAACTCGGTACCCATACCCTCCCATCAAAGAGGGGGGTAGGCATGTCTCTGTCTCATGCCGCTCCAGTGGAGGGGCAGCCAGAATCATCTTTTGGTTCTGCCTCAGGTTAAATTCTGAGGCAAGTGTGGAGGGGGTTCAGCCTGGCTGACAACCAGCAAAGATGACAGGATCAGGGTCACAACGGATAGTCCTTGTTGTCTTTGTCGTCTTTTCAATGCCAAGAGGATCTCCATCTTTTTCTGAAAAGGAAAAGAAATACAATCTCAGGGAACAGGGCCCTGGATAATTTTCATTATTTCATAGAATTTATAGGTTTAATAAGACGCTCGGGCAGCCAACGTGCTCCACCTTCCTTGGTATTGTATACACATGCAGACCCCCTCCCCCAGATGAGGAGTGGATCGGGCCCATGCCACTTAAAGGTCAAAGGGTCTTTCCACATAACTTGTGCATATTGATTTTTAGTTTCTTGATGCCAAAGACGATCGGCGGCAGATCTACCATTAATATCTAATTGTAAAAAATTAATAACAAATAGGGCATGACTAAGAATATTTTTTGGGGAATTTTTTGTAGCAGTTAAATCATTATTTTTAAGTTTGGAAATGGTATTTTTAAGAGTTTGATGGGCTCTTTCTACTATGCCTTGACCCTGGGGGTTATAGGGAATTCCCGTAAGATGTTTTATTTGAAACCGGGTGCAAAAATCTTGGAAAGCCTGGGAAGTATACCCAGGCCCATTATCTGTTTTAATTATTTGAGGCTTGCCTAAAACTGTAAAACATTGGAGCACATGTGAAATAATGTTTCTTGTGGCTTCTCCTCCCTGGAGGGAGGCATATATAAAGCCGCTAAAAGTGTCAATGGACACATGAATAAATTTTAATTTTCCAAATTCAGCAAGATGGGTGACATCCATTTGCCAAATTTCATTAGGTAATAAACCTCTTGGGTTTACTCCAAGATGTGGAAGAGGTAAAAGTGTAACGCACTCTGGACAATTTTTTACAATTTGTCTTGCCTGCTCTCGAGTGAGCTTGAACAACAAGCGAAGAGTATGTGCATTAACATGATGTAGCTGATGAAATTGAGTAGCTTGAGAAATAGGATCAGAGGTTATGGTGCACATTAGGCGGGCATTTTTATCAGCCAAATCATTGCCCTGAGAAAGGGGTCCAGGGAGATCTGTATGAGCCCTAAGATGATCAATAAAAAAAGGCACTTGTCTCCGGAGTATAAGACTCTGAAGCTGTTGAAAAAGGGGAACAGCATTGGAAGAGGGTTTAATATATGGAACAGTTTCTAAAAGGGGGACGGACAAGGCTATATATGAGCTATCCGTATATAAATTAAAGGGGGTTTCTTGTAATATTTCAAAAACCTGAAGAATGGCAAAAAGCTCAACAAGCTGTGCTGACAAAAAGGGGGATTGTACCCTATAGGACTGATTGTTTATAACATATACAGCAACACCGGATGATGATCCATCAGTAAATACTAAGGCAGCATCTACCAAAGGAACAGCAGAAGTAATTTTGGGAAATATAAAGAGATGTTTTCTAGCAAACTGAAGGAGCTTATCAGGAGGATAATGATTATCAATATTACCCTGAAAGGAGGATAAGGAAACAAGCCATTTATCATCAGTTTGCAGTAACCAATTAAGTTCTTCTTTGGTATAGGGGAGAATCAAATGATCAGGATCTCTGCCAAAAAATTGACGGCTTTTTTCCCTGCCTAAAGTAAGAACCTTTGCTACTAAGGAAGGGTAGGTCTTAAGCACTTTGTTAGGAGAAACGGACAAATGTATCCTATATAGCAAGTTTTTTGTTGTTTGTCTAGGGCGGATGTGTCTTTAATAAAATCTTTTAGGGCGGCTCCTATTGCAAGACCAACAGAATGGGAGGGACCAATTCCGGAACACAATTTAATATAATCAGCAAGGCTACCACCACGATGAGCCCGAAGGGCAGCCTGGCAGGCTGGATTAGCATTTTCATAAGCTAAATGTTTAACAAAGGCGTTATCAGTTTCACTATCGCCCACCAGACGTTCGGTGGCGTCCGTGAGGCGGCTAATAAACTCACAATAAGGCTCTTCTGGTCCCTGGCGAATTTTCGCCAAAGAAGTTGTGGCCGAACCCTTAGGCGGAAGGCGGCGCCAGGCCTTAAGGCCAGCATTTTGTATTTGAGCCAACAGACCAGGGGGAAAAGCAGCCTGAGCCTCATTGGAATCATAGGGGCTGCTTTAAGAATTGTTTCTCCGGTCTCAACAACCTTTTGGATATCGGGGTCAAAAAAAATGACCCATAAGAATCTCTCTAATTAAATTCCAATATGAAAATGCAGTCACAGGTACTTTAGAAGGCCCAAAAGCCTTATAATAATCATTTAAACAATCTCCTACACGATTCCAACATTTTTTATCTATCGTCCCTTCTTGTGGGAACCATGGACAAACATCAGACAAAAATATAAAAAAAATCACGCAAATCTTTTTTTCCAGCCTTAATCTTTCGCATCTTGAGGGAATCCTCGATCCCCTGAAGAAAGAGTTCGTGGGAACTCAATTCCTGTCCCATTTTTAAGCTCCACTTACCTTACTCTCTACCGGTCACAACTGCCGAAGGGCGGCTAGTCCTCCGGGGACCTAATCGAGCCGCACTTTCGAGTTCACTCTCGCGGCGGCTCAGTGGGTGCCTGGCCAGGCGTTCGTAAGCGTGCTACCTCCGTTAGGATCCGTTCCTCGGGCCCCACGTTGGGCGCCAATTGTGCTCGGCCCCGGGCGTCCCCGGGAGTCCCGACCAGCAGGACAAATCCTTGTGAGTCCGAGGAGGAACCTGTAGGGGTTGAAAAGAGAAGAAGGGGCAGGAGACGCGAAAGAATGGAGGCAAGACAAAATCCTGATCAAGCCTCAAACTTTTATTGCTGCAGTAGCTGTATTTATACAGTACAGAGAAAGGGGGGCGGGATCCAGAATAAGGGAAGTACTTGGCAAATTATCATTGGTGCTGCGTGCGCGGGCTTTCGTTTTAGGCGCAGGCTTTTGTTTTTAGGCGCGGGCTTTTATCTCATTAAGCAGGAAGAGAAGCAGGATGTCGGCCATCTTCTAATGGCGAAAACTTCTTGGCTCCCAACAACATAGCCAAGCCATGTATGAGGGGACTATTCAAGGGCATGGATAAAGGGGAGGGAAATGATTTGCAGCCATTTTTACAATCTTCTTAATTAGTATTTCCCATCCGTTCTTCATTCAGTTGTCTGGATGAAGTAGAGCACTTGTAAATGGGCATTAGGAAACCTCCATTGTGTATACATATCAGAAAAAGAGAAACAAGAACCCCAGAAAAATTGAGTCCTCAACTCACAAGAGAAACTTCAGAAGAATTCTCAGAAATGAGTGACAAGTCACTTGACAGTAGATAAAGGAATAGCTCTCATTTAGACTCTCCAGAGACGATTTTGAATAACAAGAATAATCTCTGGATACATATATAAAATTTTTGTGACTCATTCAAATGTCTCTTTTCATATAAACATTAATTCAACAGATGCATACTGGACATTGAGGTAGGTGCTGATGCAGTTCTTTGTCCTCACGGAGGTTAGTGTCTAGTAGGGAAGACAGACAATAAAAATTACATATTCTTAATTGTGATAGTGGTACATGGTATCTGGGGCGGGTAGGGGCGGGTAGGTCCGGGTAGGTCAATTAAATGGCACAAGGTCCCAGCCCAGTTAGGGCGGTGTTAGGAGTCTTCTCTGAGCCCTGAAGGATGAGGTGAGTCCTCCAGAAGAAGGGGAGGTGGAAAGAAGACGAGAAGATGAGGCAGAGGCCAGTGTGAGAGGAGGAACCTATAAATGGGAGGGGCAGAAGGACCTTTATCTCTCGCACTATGTGAATTAGGCGATATGAGATAGGAGAAAGTGCTATTAACTGAATTAAACTATAAACATGTAAGCACAGTGTTGTAATCAGCCATGTATTACCCAATGTCCAACAGTATTCACTCTTTATGTCTCTTACCATTTACTGAATAACCAGAATGATGTATTAGGTCCCCCTCAGCCCAGCTGTCTCTTCACTGCTCGGCAAACCCATGCAGGCTAGAAGCTTATGAGGCCACAGGGACTCGTCATCTCTTAATATTTGGATTTTCAGGCTTTCTGAAAGTGTAAGAGATCTGGCAAAACTTGGCCTGCATTCCCACATGACAACAATTGGTAGAGTGCCTGCTTCAGTTTAGACACACTCCAGTTTACCACATCCCTACCTGCCCATTATGTTCCTGCCTGGCCCCTGTAAGCATCTAAGTTTGCAGCTCCTAGATTTTTCTGTGCCACAGGATTTTAATTTTTAATATAACTAATAATAATTACACCCAGGAAATGCTTTCAGCTCTTAAAATGGCAAATTGGTAAGTCAGCATGCAGAACTGCCTTTTTTCTTTTCTTTTTTTTGGGATGTTTTTCCTCCCCTTTTAGAATTTTGGTCCGTCATTGTCACAGAGTTAGTCAGTGAATAAAACATGTGGGCCTGTTACCTCCACAGCAATTAGGTCTAGGCAGACAATTATCAATGTACATTTTTACAGTTGTCTTCATAAAATAAAACTCTTATTTCATAACAATATATAAGGATGTTTTCTCTTTTTTTCTGGTTTCAATTTTGAAATTTTCAATCTTCCAGAGCAATTAAAACTGAAGGCATTTTAAAAGATCATGCTTTTATTTCAAGTTATACATTACATTCGTAAGGAAAAGCATAAACAATTATATGACTACATGGTGTGTTGTTAATACACTTAATTAATTAAAATCCAATGTAACAGGTACTTCCCTGGTGGTCCAGTGGTTAAGACTTTGCCTTCCAATGCAGCGGGTGTGGGTTCGATCCCTGGTCGGGGAGCTAAGATCCCACATGCCTCGGGGCCACAAAACCAAAACATGAAACAGAAAGCAATATTGCAACAAATTCAATAAAGATGTTAAAAATGGTCCACATCAAAAAAAGTCTTAAAAAAAAATCCAACATAACAGATAATTTCTGTTGTCTGCTTACAACAGATATGCACCTCTTCAAGCTTTGGCCACCTGCTTTATTTTCAGACCCTCCTTTCATTTCTTATTTAAATACTATTCATGTAATCAGGGGTTTCAGGAGTCTGATACTATTATTACCTCTTGAAAAATAACTTTAAGACAAACTTTGCATTATACCTAGAATTAGCCATTCTAGCAACTTTTGTCATGTTGAATGGCACCTCAGTGTGAAAGACAAGCCAGGCATATGTAGCATTGAATTCTTCCTTTTCTTAGATTCTTTTAAAAGGGAAGAGGAAAAATAAGAGCAATTTACTTTTTTTTTTTTTTTTTTTTACTAAGCTTGAGTAACTAGCATTTAACATAATTATTCCAGTACGTTGCTTGCAGAATACTTTTAGGTCAGTGTCCATGTCCTCCAAGTAAAATCCTAATTATTGTCAATTAAATGTGATCAGGAAATTTTGTCTTTGTTTAATCATTTTAGTGGTGTGAATGTAAAGAACAGATAATTGCTATTCAGCTGGGATGGACACAGAACTAAAGATTTGTGTTTCATTTTCCTCTTCTTCCGTACACTGTGTCATTGCTGGATCACACCCAAATCCTGATGGAAAAGGAAACATAAACGTATCACCTCAATGCTTCTGAAATGCAGCAAGCTGCTTTTCTAAATACAAAAACACTCCAACTAACCAGAGTCCATGGTTAACTAAATTTTTTACTGTAAGTGTTTTTCAAGGAGAAGGATGCAATGGGTACAATAGGGCACAGACTTATTTAATCTGAATCTAAACAATCACACTCAATATCCGACCCCCCCCCCCCCGCACCCCCCTGACCCCTGGCGGATGTTCATCTGCACAGAACTAAGGGAACTTTCAGCCCAAACTCCTGCACCTTCCTCACCTAAACCACCATCATGGTCCTTGGTGAGAATTATTGAGGTGTCTCGGAAACATTGAAGAATAAGCTGAGAAAGACCCAGAAGAGTGGAATGACATGGCTTAGAAATGCTTTCAGCAGTAGATCAAAATGAGAAGGGCTTTCTTCTTTATCATGGTTAAAAGGACAATTTAATGAGTCAGAATTTCAGTAACCAAGGTTTTGAGGTCAGAATGGCTATGCCCTACGTTTTATGGATTACTTGGCATGAGGTTGACACACAACCAGGGAGCAGAGAGGTGGGACGGTCTTCACTTCATTCCACCAAGGGCTTGTAGAGCCGAAGCTCTATGGTTCCAACCTCAGTACAAGCTGAAGCACTTCACCCTGCCAAGCTCTATGCACTCCAAAACCCAAGAGCAAGTGAGGATCTTCATAAGGGCACCTCTGCCTTCCTCTCCTTTCATGGCCCCATTGCTCCCTCTCCTTCAGAGGCTGCCTGCCTCACCTACTCGCTTAGTAATGATCCATGAGCAATTCTTCCCAGTTGCTCTCTTGCATTGCAGGAACTGTGGCAGCAATTCCAGAATAACAGAATAGCTTTTTTAGTCTGGTAATTAAGACGGGAGTGACATTCAAACACAGCCTGGACAGAACGTGGCAAATTACTGTATTCTTTGTGTGAAAAGCTCTTCCCAGTCTGCTTTGTCTGCCCTCCTGGGATCTCATCATCTCCACTAAAAGTCAAAATGGGATTTTGTACCCTCTATTCCCTTATCTTTTTTCCCCCTAATATATATCTGCTTTGTGGGAGCTATGTTTGTCAAAATGTGCTAATTTATGGTATTATAGGGAAAAATGAAACCTCAGCTTTCAATTCTTGTTCCTTCAGGCAGCTTTACTAAGAATCTCCTCCTTTCTCCCTCCCTCTTCTCTATTTCTGGGTAGGTGATTTGCTAAACAGAACATGTTCTTTTTTCCCCTGCAACATATGAGGCAGGCAAATGGCCACTTGTCATTCCTTTCTCAAGTATGTTATACATACAGTTCTCTCACAGCTAATAGCTCCTTCTGTTGTCCATAATTTATCACTGTCAAGGTTCTTTACATTTTATTTTCTTCTTATGTGTTTCATGAGAAATCTATGCTTCTGCTCTTGTGGCCCTGGATTTCATTAACATAAACTGCATGATATCAAATAAATATATATTCTGTATCACACTAGAGTACGGGTTCTTTGCAAAGAACAGGATGTTATTTATTGGTTTTTTTTTTTTTTTTTTCTCATTTCCTTACGGTCTTTTTCTTTTGCCACTAAACCATTATGAAGTGAGTACCCAAGGTATCCTGGGTAATTAGCCATTACAGTACTGTCACAGAGGGTTCCACAGTCAATACAAAGATAATTTGGGCAATGGTGAATGACAGTACTGTCCAGACTTTTGGGATAATCAAGGACACATCCAGCTGTACCAGACATCTGTCAGACCCATGAATTATTTCAACTGGCTCGACAATCGCCAGGCAGCCCCAGCGAAGGTAAACACTACAGCACACAATCACACAGCGATACTTGCTCTTGCATAAAACCTGCTTCTGCTGCAAAAGCAGAGCCCTGTGCAGAATAGGAACAATTTGTGATCTTTCTGTGTTGGTTTAAAAAAAAAGAAGAAAGGAAATGTAAATCAAATGGTTAGGAGAAATAGTATTCTTATTATGAGAACACCTTTTTTTCCTTGCTAAAAATATAATGTGTGCTCAAGAAATAGTTTGGAATATAGTGGTCATGATTGGTTTTAGGTAATTAACTCTACTTCCAGATTAGTCCAGACTTTTTTGTACACCTGAGTTCCACACTGTTTAAGAGTTTTTTATTTTATAAGTTAACATTGCTCTTATGTTCTTCACATTCAAACCTCCTCAGCAAAGGTGACAGGTGGGCTCTTTGGGGAGCACAGTGGAATGGCCTTCTCTTAACACCAACGGTCTTAGCTTACAATTTTTTTTTTTTTTTTTTGCGGTACGCGGGCCTCTCACTGTTGTGGCCTCTCCCGTTGTGGAGCACAGGCTCCGGACGCGCAGGCTCAGTGGCCATGGCTCACGGGCCTAGCCGCTCTGCGGCATGTGGGATGTTCCCAGACCGGGGCATGAACCTGTGTCCCCTGCATTGGCAGGCGGACTCTCAACCACTGTGCCACCAGGGAAGCCCTCAGCATTGGATTTTGTCAAACAATTTCTTATGTCTATTAACATGATCGTATTTTTCTTTTTCAGTTTGTTAATATGTTGATTGATTTTCTAATGTTAAACCAACTCTGCATTCCTGGAATAAACCCCAATTGATTATGGTATATTATCTTTTTATATAGTATGAATTTGATTTGATAACATTTTCAGAATTTTTGCATCTGTGTTTATGAAGGACAGTGGTCTCATGTAGTTTTCATTGGTATTATTCCTTAAACCTTTTTTTAAACAGCTTTATTGAGATATAACTCACATATCATACAATTCACTCATTTGAAGCATACAACTCAATGGCTTTCAGTGTATTCAGAGTTGTGTACCAATCACCACACTACACTTGGAACATTTGATTACCCCCCCCAAAAAACTACACCTTTTAGCCGTCATCTCATATCCCCATTTCTGCCATCTCTATACAACCACTAACCTACTTTTTAAAATCTCTATAAATTTGCCTATTCTGGGTATCTCATATAAATGGAATCATACAATATGGTCATTTTTGACTGGCATCTTCACTCAGCATAATGTTTTCAAGGTTCACTTATGTTATAGCATATTTCTTAAATTTTCGGTAGAATTCTTCAGTGAACAATTGGGCCTAGAGTTTTCTTTATGGGGATGTTTTTAACTGCAAATTCAATTGTTTAATAAATACAGGGCTATTTAGGTTATCCATTTCTTCTGAGTAAGCGTTAGTAGTTTGTGTCTTTCAAGGAATTTGTCCTTTTCAACCAAGTTGTCAAATTTTTAGACAAAAGTTGTTCATTATACTCCTTTATTATCCTTTTAATATCTGTAAAACTTGTAGCAATACAATCTCTCTCATTCCTGATAATGGTCATTTGTATCTTCTCTTTTCTTCCCTTATCAGTCTCTCTAGAGGTTTATCAATTATGTTTATCTTGCCAGAAAGCCAGCTTTTAGTTGTATTGATATTTCTCTATTTCTTTTTTGTCTTTTTTTTCCCAATAATTTTTGCTGTGATTTTTTTTCTGCTTATTTTTTAATTGGCTCTTATTTTCTAATTGGCTTTTATTTTCATGGTTTCTTAAAGTGGAAGTTGAGGTTTTAATTTGAAGCTTTTCTTCTTTCAATGCTATAAGTTTTTTCCGTAAGTACTGCTTTAGTGGTTTCCCATGAATATATTTCATTTTTATTTTCATTCAGTTTAAAATACTTTAGAATTTCCTGTTTGTTTTCTTCTTTGGTCTATGGATTATTTAGAAATGGATTATTTAATTTCCAAATATCTGGGAATTTTCTGGTTATCTTACTGTTATTGATTTCTAATTTAATTCCATTGTGGTCAGAGAAAATACTTTGTATGACTTAAATCCTTTTAAATATATTGAGACTTAGTGTATGGCCTAGAATATTATCTATCTTGGTAAATGTTCCATGTGCACTTGAGAAGAACGTGTACTCTTCTGTTGTTGAGTAGACTGTTCTATAAATGTCAACTTGGGTGATAGTGTTTTCAAGTCTACTATATCCTTGCTGATTTTCTGTCTAGGTGTTCTATCAATTATTGAGAGAGAGGTGTTGAATTCCCTGACTATAATTGTGAATTTGTCTATTTCTTCTTGCAGTTCTCTCAGTTTTTGCTTTATGTATTTTGAAGCTCTTTTATTAGGAACATAAATGTTATATCCTCTTAATTGATCCCTTTATGATTAAAAAATAATTTATCCTTGTTCAGAAATCAACTTTGTCTGATATTAATGTGTCCACTTTAGCTTTCTTTTGAGCAAAATTAGCATGGTATATCCTTTTCCATCCTTTCACTTTTAATCTATTTGTGTCTTTATTTAAAGTGCATTTCTTATAGGCAGAATATATTAGGATCTTGCTTTTCTATCCAATCTGAAAATCTCTGCCTTTAGTTATAATGTTTAGACTGGCGTGGGGGGGGGTGGGTGTGTGTGTGTGGCCAACTGCAGCCTAAGGGTCAAAACTGCCACACAGCTTGCAAGCTAGAATTGTTTCTACATTTTAAGCGTTGTTAAAACAAAACAAAGAAAAATATGCCACAGGAATCTATGTGGCCAAAAAACCTGGCTCTTTAGAGAAAAAAGTTGCCAACCCCTGGTTAGACTCTTTATATTTAATGTGATTATTGATATGATTTGGTTTAAGTCTCTCATCTTGCTATTTGTTTTGTTTTGTTTTGTTTGCAGGCCTCTCACTGTTGTGGCCTTTCCCGTTGCAGAGCACAGCCTCCAGACGCACAGGCTCAGCGGCCATGGCTCACAGGCCCAGCCGCTCTGCAGCATGTGGGATCTTCCCAGACCAGGGCACGAACCTGTGTCCCCTGCATCGGCAGGCGGACTCTCAACCACTGTGCCACCAGGGAAGCCCTTGCTATTTGTTTTTATTTGTCTCATCTGATCCATTTTTCTTTTTCTCTAGTTTCCTTGGATTACTTGAGTATTTCTTATGACTCCATTTAATCTCCTTTGTTTTATTTGCATCAATTCTTTGTTTTGTTATTTTAGTGGTTGCTTTAGGGCTTCTAGTATACAACTTTAATTTATCACAGTCTACCTTCAAATGATATACTTCTTTAGGGACCAGAACCTTAAAAGAGTATACTTTCATTTTCTCCCTCACAATCTTTTGTGCTGTTGTTGCTTGCTGTATGTTTTATCTATGCGTATGTTTTAAACCCTACAACATATTGTATTTTTTAAATTTAAACAGTTGATGATCTTTTAAAGAGATTTAAATAATAAGAAATTCATCTAATATACTTAGCCATGTAGTTAGCGTGTCTGGCACTATTTCTGTGTATAGACCTATATTTCCAACTGGTACCATTTTCTTTCTGCCTGAAGGAATTCCTTTAACATTTCTTAATGCTGGTGATGAACTCTTACAGCTTTTATATGTCTGAAAGTTTCCTTATTTCACCTTTATTTTTGAAAGATTTTTCACTGGGTGTAGTTCTAGCTGACAATTTTTTCTTTCACAATTTTAAAGATGTTGCTCCACTGTTTTCTTTTTTGTATTGTTTCTGACAAGAAATCTACTGTAATTCTTATGTTAGTTTCTGTCCATAAAGTGCCCTTTTTCTCTGGCTGCTTTTAAGATTTTCTCTTTATCACTAGTTTTGAGAAATTTGATTATGGTGTGTCTTTATATAGTTTTCTTCATGTTTCTTTTGTTTGTTCATTGACCTTCCTGAGCTTTCATGTGATTCTTTTCCTTCAAATTTGGAAGTTTTTCAGCCATTTTTTCTTTAAATATTTTTCTTTCTCACCCTCTTTCATCTCTCTTTTGGGTACTCCAATTTTATATTTATTATGCTGCTTGAAGTAGTCCCATAACTCACTGATGTTCTTTTAATTTTGTTTGGATTCTCTTTGTTCTACATGTTTTATTTGGGATAGTGTTTATAGCTATGCCTTCAAGCTCACTCATATTTTCTTCAACAATGTCTAGTCTGCTGTTAATCATTTCTGATGTATTTTTCATTTCAGATATACTTTTCACTTCCAGAAGTTCAATTTGGGCCTTTTTTATATTTTCCATGTCTCTACTTACTTTTTGAACATATGAAACATAGTTATAATGACTGTTTTAATGTCCTTTTACACTAACTCTAACATCTATATCAGTTCTAGGTCCTTTTCAATGGGTTGATAATTTTCCAATTAAGGGTCACGTTATCCAGCTTCCTTACATTCCTGGTAATCATTGATCGAGCATTATCAATTTTACTTTGAACTTTATTTTGAGATACAGTTGTTTGGAAACTGTATGATCCTCTCAGATCTTGCTTTTATAATTTGTTAGGTGGTTCCAGAGCAGGGCTTAGTCTGGAGATAATTACTCCCCATTCTGAGGCAAGACCTTCCTCAGTATTCTATCCAATGATCTGTGAATTACGAGTTTTTCCATTCTGGCTGGTGGCAAGAGCACTACTCCTGACCTGTATGAGCACACCAACTGCTCCCTTTAATCCTTTTGGATGTGTTTTCCCACAGCCTCAGGCAGTTTCCTCACATACATGCACTGATCAGCACTCCGCTGAATACTTGAAGGGAACCCTCTGGAGCTCCCCAGGTTCTCCCTCTGTGCAGCTCTTTTCTCCCCAGTACTCAGCCCTGTGAACTTTCCTCACCTTGGTCTCCCTGGGCTCTCTGCTTTGTCTCCTTAGCTCAGGGTGCCTGCTGGGCTCTGCTTCAGTCCCCCCTGCCCACGCCACAGCCTGGAATCTCTCTGAGGCAGAAGAGTAAGCTGGAGAAATCATAGAGCTCACCTCATTTGTTTCCCTTCTCTCAGGAATTACTATTCTTCATTGCCTGCTGTCCAGTGTCTTGAGAACTATTGTATTATGTATTTTGTCTTTTTACTGTTGTTGATTCAAACAGGAAGATAAATCTGGTCCCTGTTACTCCACCTTTGGAACTGAGTGTTTTCAGTGTTTCTTTTATTCATTCATCGGTTCAGCAAATAATTGTGCCCCATGAGGGGCTGAGAAGGTACAAATGAAAAAGTCTGTTCCTTGATGCTGGAGACCTGTCTATTCTGTAACAGTTGTAGCCCCAAAGAATGAAAAAAGTGCTCATTTCATCCCAGTACTCAGGGGCAGTGGGGAGATGGACAATTCTAACTCAGCATGCAGGTTCCATATGCACTGGAACCTGGAGATTCAGAGGAAAGAATGCTTTAATCCACATGGGAGAAACCAAAAGGCCACACAGAGGAGGCGACACTTGGGCTCACTCATAATGGAGGAATAGGAGTCTGCCAGAGAGACAAGGCTGTGAGTGCATTCCATGGAGGTGGACTAACGTGAACAAAGGCATGGGGGCACAGGCGAAGCATGATATGGCCAGGGAATTAAAATGTACTTGAAATGTTATGTGAGGGGCAAGGGGTGGAAGCTGGAGAGAGGGAGAGTGATCACAGGTGAGTCTGAACAGGCAGTTAGGAGGCAGATCATAGAAGATCTTGTGTATCATGCTAAGGTTGTAAATACTTTTTAAAATGAAACACCATTTGCTAGCAAGAAGATTATGATCATTGGAGAAAAGCAAACCAGAGAGAAGATTCAATCACAATATGAGAGAAGTAGAAATGGAAATCTAATTGCCTGGGAGCCAGAAAGCAGGTCCAGGATTGAGGTGAAGCAAGTGAGGCCCTGAGGGAGCTGAAGGTGAAGAGGCCCTCACTCTCAGGGTTCTGAAGCTGCCTGCCCTGCGCTTGCACGCCCGTGAGAGTGAATCTCATTACATTTTGAACCCAAGGCACCGCACTTGCCTCACCCTAGCCTGGGCCCTAACAGGAAGTCTTCTCATCTCCTGTGGGCAATCAAGCAAACCACAAATCAATTGCAGGAAGGCCTAAACAGGAAGGGGCTGAAGACTGCAAATTAATAGGCAACATCATAAACCGTACATAGAGAAAACACCTCTTGGTACCAGAAGAATTTCACCTAAATCCATTTCCCCCATCTGGAGCTTTAACCATCAGCAAAAGTCAGTCACATATAAGGGTTCTCTGCCAAGAAAATGGAAACTTCAATTAAATCCTTTTGGAAGTAGAACTTCTACTCATGCTTCATAAACAGCCATTTTACCTGGGCTGCCCAACACAAGTCCTTGGCAAGGCTTGGAGGAAGGGTGGCCATACTGGCTCCCAGGACCCCCTAAGCCTAACCTCGCCCTCAGGAGACAACCCCTTATTCAGGTGGGGCTTGTTCAGCAAAGGCTTGTGCTCTAAAGCCTCAAAGTGTGTTTCACTGACCAACGGCAGAGTCAGCATCTGGGAACTTGTCAGAAACGCAGAATCTCAGGCCTTGCAATGGACCTGCGTTCTCCCAAGCTCCTCAGGTGATTTACATGCACGTCAATTTTGAGAAGCACTGCTAGAGCTGACTTTCTCAGGGCTGATTCCAAAGGATCTTGCTTCACAGAACACATTAATAATGGCCTTGGGAACCTATAGTGGGTCGAATGGTGGTCCCCCCCAAAATATGTCCACACCCTAATCCGGAAAACCTGTGAATGTGACCTTATTATTTGGAAAAATGGGTCTTTGCAGATGTAATTACGTCAGTGATCCGAGGTGAGATTATCCTGGACTGTTCTGGCGAGCCCTAAATCTGATGACAATTGTTATTATGACAGGCAGATTTGACACAGAGAAGACACAGAGAATTTTGACACAGAGAAATGACTCTGAGGCAGAGAAGCCCAGGAATGTTGGGAGCCACCAGAACCTGGAGAGAGGTGGGAAACAGAATTTCCCCTAGAGCCCCTGGAGGGAGCCCCTCCCAACACCTAGACTTGTGACTTCTGTCCTTCAGAACTGTGAGAGGATAATATTTCTGTTGTTTTAAGCCATCAGGTTTGTGGCAGTGTGTTATGACAGCCCTAGGAAATGAACAGAGAACTACCTAGTTAATTTATCCATTCATTGTGAATCAGTCAACCAGTAGGTTAGCAACATTTAATAATCATCTTCTATGTACCATTTTACAGGTGTAGAACTGAGACCTATAGAGCTGAGGTTTGCTCACTGTTACCCAGCCAGTAAATGGCAGAACCAGGGTTTAAGGCCAGATCATTTTCATTTCATATGCAGTTTGTCTTCCTACTATGCAACCAGTTAGCAGCCAAACTTAGAGCCAAGGGTATGTAGTGAGACACAAACAGAATTCTTGCAAAATCAAGGCCTTTGCAGTAGCACGTATACAGAAAACTTCTGCCCACAATTCTTATTTTTAGTACATGAGTGAATATGAACATAGCCTTTTTGTATAAATTCTTATTTTATCTCCCCCAAGTCCAGAATCCCAGTGCGTTCCAATGTCTCTAATATTCTCCTCATATCGGAACAGGAAAACAGCTGATGTTTTCACTTGTCTGAAACCAATTCACTCTAATATTTTACCTCTACCAGGCCATTTGCCTTTTATACCTTTCACAGCTAATTTTAGAATAAAAATTTTATCTCTGGCCATGGAACAGGAAGACAGGTAAATCAAGGGGCCCTGGAAATACAGCTGAAAAGTGATCATTTTAGGGACCTGAGGTGATGAGATCAGGAGGGATTATATCCTACTTCCCTCATTCATTCATTATTCATTCACAATCTATGTCTGTATTGAGCCCTTTCTGCATGTTAGGCACTGTTCTAGGCCTTGAGGGTGAAGTTCTGTACAAGAGAGCCCCGGGCCCTGCTCTTGTACGCTCAAGGAGCTGATAGCTAGTGGGGGAGGCCCATGAGTGAAGCTGGCCAGGGTGAAGACTTTAGGGGCAGCAGGGGCTCACTATTGGCAACAGGAGACAATAGAGCACAGTGGGGACTGTGACAAACTGTAGGAATCCCATTCTTAGCTCCAAACAACTCACTTTCACCGAAAGCACCTGACTTAAGCTGGTAAACTGGTGGTCCCAGCCCTGAATGTATGCTGTGGCAGGCTTAAGCACAGGAAGCAATGGGGATGCCAAATGGGGCATCTAAATAAGATTTTCCTTGTGCTGCCCTGAAGATAAGCCATGATGCCCTGCCAGCATGTTCATTCCCTGACAGTCATCATTACCTACTTCACCAGGTTTTTGGGATTTTTTGCTTGTTTGTTTTTTGTTTTGTTATGCACCAGGAACCAAAGTGAGACCGTAGCATCATAGACTAAGCTCACACGACTCAGGACTTTTAAACACATCCTTTATGTTTAGCTTCCATAGTTCACACAGCACAGCCCATTATTCACAGATTACAGTCTCCAGAGTAAACGTTCACCCCAGACGAGCCTCCTAGGGAGAAAAAGGAAGGAGCAGAGATGGGCCTGGACTGGAAGGAACAAGGCTTCAATAGGGTGGGCAGTGCAAGGACAAGGCCGCCTGGAGAGGGTGGAGGAATAGGATGGAGCAGAGGTGAAACAATAGGCCACCTGTGTCCTTTTAAAGAGATGAACTTGGGTTGAACTCTCCAGCATTGGCTTTATTTTGATATTCACTTGTCCTTGGGAACACAGGAACAAAGCTGCAGTTATTTGTAGATCAGCTCTACTTTTTCACTTCACCTTTTTTCAGTGCCAGCAGCAACATTTAAAACTAAAAGCAGCTCTATCTAGGAAAGGAATTGGTGTCACGCAGACCATGTCATTTCTGCAAGCCAAGGCTACAGCATCTCCGAGGAAGGCCTCCCTTTCTAACCTCAGAGGCTTATGTCCCAAGATACCCTTTAGCCTTCCTAAGTCCATAGTAAACAGATTATCCCAAGGTCTCCTTTTCTGGGAAGCCCAGGAGTAGCCTCTAAAAGGACATCCAATCTAAAGTAATTGACTTGAAGCTTCTCAGTAATTATGAGATCACAGTGGGCACTACTGAGATAACTTATTCATTTTGTGCAATATCAGCTACAAATCATAGACGCTGGTATTAAATTATTTTAATGGACACCCAGAAGTACATTAAAGGGGTCCTTGGGACTCAGGAGCAATAGTTGGGGCTAGTAGATTGAGGAAGACAAACCATCTGAAAAGGAGGGGTCACCAGGAGTGGATGTTAGAAGTCCCAAATGGGTCAGACTGAGATGAGTTAGCAGAGTAGTTAAGAAGAGAGACTGCCAGAAAAACCTGACTTCAAATTCCAGCTAGGCTACTTGACTAGCTTTTTAATCTTGGGTTGATTACTTAACCTCTCTAAGCCTCAGTTTCCTCATCTGATTAGTGGGTAAGATAGCCCTTGCCCATAGAATACCTGAGGAGTTTCAATGAGATAACGTAGTGCTTTGCACCGTGTCTTATTTAGAGTAAGCACTCAATAAGCAGGACCTAGATCACAGTGGCAGAGGAGGATGGCCACAAGTACTAGGAGAGCATAGAGGGTGCGGTTGACAGTCGTCAGGCAGGAAGTGAGAGAGAGAGAGGTGGCTAGACGCAGTTTGAGGGCTGGGGATTATCGCATCCCCAGTACAGCACCAGAGTTCAGGTTTCTCAACCCTGGTGTCACACTGGAATCCTTTCAAGTCAGTTTTAAGGAGTTTTTATTTGTTTGTTTTGTTTTTTAATACTCATGCTTGGGACTTCCCACCCCTGCCCTGTATTTAATTGGTCTGGTGTGGGGACAGAGCACCAGTTTTGTTTTATTTTTAATGTTTTTAAATTTCCCAAGTGTTTCTATTGTGCAGTCAGAGTTGAGGACCACTGGTTTAGATGATGCCAGTCTAGAGCTTTAATTCTGTGCCAAGGCCCAAAAGATATATATAGAGAGAATGACCCCTGGCTTCTTGACCTGAATAACTAGAAGGACAGAGTGACCATTTCCTGACATGGGAAAGACTATGGGAGGATGGAACAGCCACTTTGAACCCAGCGGTGAGTGCGTAAAGCACTGGGGCTAAAGGGTTGTATATGAGGCCACCCCTGCCTTTCTGGAACTCACTAGTGGGTGGGGACCGCAGGTGTGTATACAGAGAATGACCATGCAGTATGACCGAGTAGGGCTCTAGGAGCAATCTGCCCTGGGAGCCACAGATGCACAGAGACGGAAGAGACTAACTCTGCTGGGGGAGATTTGCAGAAAGATCCTGCACTCAGCGGTGTGTGGGAAAAACTGAGGACATCAAACTGGAGGGAGGGGAAGGGAACAGGCTGGGGACCATAGTCAGGCAAGTGATGATAGAGGAGTCGGGAAGGCTGGGTGGGACCATGAGAACATGCCTTGCGTGAGCCCTGTTTGTTAATCAGTTGTTAAGTGAAGGCTTTCCCTTCTTACAGAGTCTCCCCTGCAAGCATCTTTGTTTTGCTTCTGGCCCCAGTGCTATTTGTAAATAATCTGCCTCTCCCATAAATTCAAGGTCAACCTGCCCTTCACTTCTGTGGCCTTTGGAGTCTCTGTTTTTGACAGGCAGAATGACTAAATGGAATTTGATGGATCTTTCACCTTTTTAACTGCCTCAGTCTCCTCCAACCTCTTAACTTCTCTACAAGCAGTTTCTTACCACTTGGCTTTCCAGACTCTATCAACTGATCCAAATACTGATTTCACCAGGTCCTTTTGTTTTCTTCTGCCTTGAGTGCCTTCACTGAAATATTGGTTCTCCCACAGATATGGACGTTACATCATAACAGTAAATTGAAATTCGCATAATCTTTGGGGAAAATTCCTTACATTGTGCAAAGATATTAGCACAGTAGTGCATCTTTATTATGCTGCTCAAACCCTTTTGCAGGGCATCTGCCCCGATAAGTAATTCATTTTTTAGTTTTGTTTTTGTAGTTTCCCTGAGACTTTCTGTGAGGTCAGCAATTTGCTTTGAGTTCTATCTTCAGAGTTCTCCAAGGACCCAGCAATAACTGTCACATTATGGGTGGGCAGGAAAGGACATACCAACACGCTGAAAAACAATACAAGTTTATCTTGTTATGCCAGTTTCTGGCAGATATCTATATATCACAATCCTCGTATGCCAGAAATATCTATCTATGTATGTATATATAATTTATGAGAGAGTATTAGCTATGCTTCCAAACCTTACCTCAATCCACAGCCCTAAATTAACCTCCCTGGCAAGCTTTAAACCCTCTTCATGGAGTAAACTTCCATGTGAAAGCATTTAGCCCAGTTTAAATCAAGTCCAAAGATTTAACAATCCAGTATTGCCTTTTCATAATCTGCTTTAATTGTTATTGATTTGTATGTTTGGAAAGTTCCCGGAGATGATAAAGGCCTCCCGTCTGTCGTGCTGCTGACCATTTGCTAGTTGATCTCTAGTTCATCCTTGGCTCTTCAATTGGTCTCTCTTTAGCACTTCTACAGATGGTTACACCTCCTGCCCCACAGAGGTCCCTACTTCTGTAGCAAATCAAATTATCAATAAAAAACAAACTGGTAAATAATAGGGAATTAATATCAGTTATTCAAAAGCAGATTTAATATGGGAAGGCAACTAGATCCTTATTCAGCAGTGAAGAGAAATTATATATATATATATATATATATATATATATATATATATGTATGTATGTATAGTCTCCAAACAGGACAATCAAGGAGAAAAGGAGCAATTCCGCCCAGGTCTTGACCAGGGTGCCATGCAATACCCCTTCTATGCTGACCTGTGACAGGTCCTGTCTCCTCCATGTTGTCTGGATTTAGGCTCTCAAATTTTCAGCAGGGGTCTGAGAAATTTTAGTTAGCTTTTGGTCTTTGAGTGACTGGCAGCGGCAGAAAAAAAGCCAATTGTAGTCATGCTGTGGGGAGAAGACTGGTATTCTGGTGATGGATGAAGTTAAAATTTTACAGAACAGTCTAAATCTACCAACTAGCTTATAATCATTCTCAATAACTTTTCCTCATAACATCATCATTTATATTTGTCCATGTGGAGAAGATAAAGTTTAAAACTCATTTTAACCACTTCTTAGGGTTGAAGAAAAGAGATCGAAGGCAAGTCTTTCCTTTACAATAGGAAAAGAATAACTCAGCAGCTATGTGAAATAAAGAAAAATCAGATCTTGAGCTTTGTGGATCACTATGAAGCTGTAAAAATAAAGAATAGTGGGACTGGGGCTTCCCTGGTGGCACAGTGGCTAAGAATCCACCAGCCAACGCAGGGGACACGGGTTCGAGCCCTGGTCCGGGAAGATCCCACATGCTGCGGAGCAACTAAGCCCGTGTGCCACAACTACTGAGCCTGCGCTCTAGAGCCCGTGAGTCACAACTACTGAACCCGTGCGCCTAGAGCCCATGCTCCGCAAGGAAGAATAGACCCCACTTGCCGCAACTAGAGAGAGCCCGCTCACAGCAACAAAGACCCAACGCAGCCAAAAAAAAAAAAAAAAAAGAATAGTGGGATTTAAGAATATGTGACAGGGGGCTTCCCTGGTGGCGCAGTGGATGAGAGTCCGCCTGCCGATGCAGGGGACACGGGTTCGTGCCCCGGTCTGGGAGGATCCCACGTGCCGCGGAGCGGCTGGGCCCGTGAGCCATGGCCACTGAGCCTGCGTGTCCGGAGCCTGTGCTCTGCAACGGGAGAGGCCACAACAATGAGAGGCCCACGTACCGCAAAAAAAAAAAAAAAAAAAAAAAAAAGAATATGTGACAGGGCTTCCCTGGTGGTGCAGTGGTTGAGAGTCCGCCTGCCGATGCAGGGGACACGGGTTCGTGCCCCGGTCCGGGAAGATCCCACATGCCGCTGAGCAGCTGAGCCCGTGAGCCATGGCCGCTGAGCCTGCGCGTCCAGAGCCTGTGCTCCGCAACGGGAGAGGCCACAACAGTGAGAGGCCCACGTACCACAAAAAAAAAAAAAAAAAAAAAAGAATATGTGACAATAAAATCTCCCTTATTCAGTAAATTGTGTAGAAACCATTCCATATCTGTATTCTAAAGCTGTTCTAGTTTGCTTAAATATAATTTAAAATGTAGGTTCAAGTGGGAGGGGGGAAAGGAGTAATTTCTCTCTTTAGAAATAAAGCAGCTGGGGATATGTTAGCATAGTAAAATGAAAAGACTAAGCAAATTAATAAAAATTAACTTTCTACAGCTTAAGCTATAAGGTCAGCAGGAGATCAGCACTGGGGTGAGTATGCAGAACTGTGTGCCAGAGAAACCTTCTGTTGTAGAAAGGGAAGCCTTGGGGCCAGTGCATGTGCAGATATATTAGAAAGACGAGAGCATCCAGATAAATGCAATTTGTCAAACTGCATGTAGCAAAGAACTTACTTCAAGGCAAAACTGGTTCACTGGGGGAAAGAGGTGGGAGGTGAGGGGTTCAAGAAGTGAGTAATTTTGGATTAAATTCAGATTGCCCCCAAACAGACAAATAGAGCAAGCAAATAATAAAAAACAAACAAGTAAACATTCATTCATGCCTTCTTTCTTCTAAGTGATAAGGGGCAAGTGATACCCTCTGTGAGAGATTTTGGAGCAAGTCTGCTCAGAGCCGCTGAAGCACTGAAATCACCTCTGGCTCTGCCCCAGAAATGCTTTGATTCTAAAGGAAATTCCATTATGAATTTTCCATATAAGTGTGAGAGAAAAATTGTGTTTTTTATCATTTTCTCTGAATCATAAGTTAATTTAGGTTTTTATATGCAAATTTCTTTTAGTTTCTCAACACTTTGAACAAGTGAATAGTTGAATTTCTAATGTTTTTTCTTGATATTGAATAATCATTCCTAATATAGGGTTGACTCTGCATTTATTTATGAAAGCCAAAGTGTTAAGAATTGCAACTCAAAGTTATGAAAAATTGCTACATTATGGTGATGCATCTACATTGTCATGAGCAGGGGAAATAAAACTAATAGGTAAAGGACAAACAAACAGAAAAGCAGCTTAAGTAACTTTATATACTGTATGTTGCTTTTGGCTCTAGGATTTGTCTACTTACCCTATTGGTTCCTAAAATTGGAAGGATATATATCCAATTTAAGGACCCAAATTGGACCCTTTGCTTATATTCTTTTTTCTTTTATCTCTAGTCTATTTAATGAGTATATAACCATGCCTGGAAATACTTGACAAGAATGCCACCACTCCCTATTGCTATGCCTACCTAGGCAGACATCACTAACAGATCATGACACTTTCTCCAGTGAGTTTGGACAGAGCCACTCAAGTCTGTGCAATGTTCCAAGCAGCCACTCCAGCTGGTTGAAATTAGCATATGAAATCAATGCTATTTGATGTCTTCGGGCCAGAATCTCAGCTTTTGAAATTTTTAAATGCATACGATAGGATGAGAATCTTGCCAAGGTTGTATTTTTTCATAACTTACATATATCAGAAACTATAAAGGAACAGTAAAGGAAATAGTAACATTCACAATCTAGTGTCTGTTTTGTTGCTGTTCAGTAAATGGATTTGTACTTTGTCTGCTGCTATTTAAGTGCAACATAATTACATATTATGGAGAGTATATACTACTTTAATAGAAGTTATTATTTAGGCCTTTCCATAGCTATTTTTATTTGTTTCATTAGAGTGCATAAATACTTTGGGGAGGAAGGCTTAAGATGAAAAGATGTTTTTTAAAATTATTATGGCTTTCTTTGCTTGGAGCTTATTTTCATAATTAACACATGCAAATGCAACCATGTATTTTATGCTCACTGGAGTATCAAAGTTTAACTTCTCTCAGTGGGCTGTTTGTGCAGTAACATTTTCACAATGGCCTCTGCACACTCTGGCAATGGTAATATTTTGTTAATGTGCCAATCTATACCACCTATATGATCACAGGTATTAGATCAGCTTTTACAGTGTCACATTTGCTTGATGAAAGTGTCCATAGTAAAACTTCATTTTAGAAATTCAAGAGTCAGATCAGACTGACTGATCAGCAGGTCTAACGTAAAGGGCTGAGATCAGAATGAAAGAGGTACAGAACTGTGTTACTATTAAAACAACACAAGTTGCAAATCTGAAGCTCTATTTTTCTTCTGAACTTCTTAATTTTGCTACTGTTGTTCATAGCAGAGAGTGGCTAGCTCTTCATCAGACCCATTTTCTCATCTTCCTGAGCACACAGTTGGACTACATCTACCAGTCTTACTTGCACATAAGTATGGCCATGTGGCTCAGCTCCAGCCCATGGAATGGGAGTGGAAGTAGTACAAGGCACTTCCAGGCCTAACTCATAAGAACCTCTCAGATACATCCTCCACATTCTTTCCCCTTCTGCCAGCTTGATGCAAACAGCACAGTAATCTTGGAAGTCAAAACTGAACTGAAGTCACAAGCTGGAAGGAGCCTGAGTCTCTGAATCACCACCAAAGAGAAACACCCATTTGGGCTTCACATAAAAAGCAAACATGTGTCATGTTTAGCTGTTATACATTATTGGATATGTTGATTATAACCACTAGTATTATAACTAATATGCAGTTTTCCAAGCAGTTCATTACATCATTGATTCTCCATACAGGTATAGGGCAGAGGAAAAAAAGTGGATGGAGTTGGGAGTATCATAACTTCCTAGGTAGCCTTTCCATCTGCATACTCTGATCCTCCCTTGCCTTACAGATTCTTATTCAAACCCCTAGCATGACAAGCCAGGTAGGGTGGGGGCTAGTGTTGTAGAAAGAACAATATGTCAAGGAGACTAAGACAGGGAGAGTTTAAGTACCTTGCTCAAAGTCACACAGCGAGGAGCTGGCAAAGCCAGGATTCAGACAGGGGTAGTCTAACTCCAGAGCCCACATCTGTAACCACCACGTTAGTCTGTCTCCTAACTCCTGCTTGCCATGGTTAGAGGACTTAGCCTTCACTGGATTTCTTTAATGTGGTGAACTCTGGATTGTCTGTCAGTGCAATTTCTACTTGGCAGTTTATCTACAATAACATCATAATGCTAATTTGCTATCTCACACACAAACAACAACTTTATAACTTAACTTCCTCTTGATAAAAGTGAAGGTTATTTTCAGGGACAGATTTAAGAGGCAATATCTGCTAGGGAGAATATCATTGTACACTTCAAAGCAGTATCCATGACTTGTGAGCTGTCTTGCTACTTCCACTTCCTTACTTTACCTGGTTAGTTAAGAGTTGACTATATAGGAAAGAAAAATGGTTTGTTCTAGCACTAGAAACATGTTGCCACAGGTAAGCCTAGGTATCTACAACTGGCATGTCTTAGGGAACCGCTGGATTGCTGGGAACACCTCCACAACCTTAATGGGTTCTGGTGGAGCGCAGTGGTTAAAAAATGTAGGCTTTAGAGCCATACTATCAGGGTTCAAATCTGAGTTCCTCCTACAGCAGGCTTTTAATGTGGGCAAGCTTTTCCCTTCATTTACAAATGGGATGGATGGATGGATGGATGATGATGATGATGATACTCATTTTCTAGAGGTGTTGGAGGTTTAATAAGATAATACATAAAAACACATAGACATTTTTCTAGAAATATTCACTATTGTTATTATTTTAAAGACGATTGAGCTAAACACCTAAAATATGAAGGCTCAAAGGACCAGTTCCATTCTGAAGGGCCCCTGGTAATGAATATATATATATTAATTTATATATATATATAAAATTTAAAGTTAATTAAATGTTGAAGACAGATTGGACAGGGAACTTAGAAACTGGTACAACAAGGTGCAAATCCTGCTTCGGAGACTAGCAGTCTGGTCTTTAGCAAATCATATAATCTCCACGATGCTCAGTTTCTTCACATGTAAAATGAACTAATAAATGCAGAGGTTTTCTTTACATGTCAACTCTTTATGCATATTTTCTTCTGTACGTTGCTCATTTATATGGAACACATTTTTCTATACCATTGTTAAGCTAAGTTGAGCTGTTGGTAAATTTAGCAACTCTACTGGCTAGGAAAGAATAAAAATGATTTTGTGTGGAAATTATTGAAAAATTTCTTTCTCAACTTCTTAAAAGGGTAAAGAAACAGCAAAATATTCAGACTTTCAACTTTTTACCCTCCATCCACCTCTAGCCTACCCAGTAAAGAGTTGACTGCCTAACTGACTCCATCTTGGGAGCATATACTTATGGCTGTGGCCATAATTCCCCATAATCTGCCAATAAGTACACAGTTTTT